>NC_084994.1:49982071-50158671 GCF_963854185.1 Sardina pilchardus
TGGCAAAGTTACGGATGAAGTCGGCAAAGGCTCCTTTACGACTCAGGAGCTCCTGATATGAGCCGCTCTCTGTAATCACTCCGTCTACCAGGACTAAGATGAGGTCAGCTTGAGGCAGAAAACCCATTCCGTGGGTCACCAGCACACGTGTCTGCAAAGACAATCATCGATTAACATTATACTTCAGTACCGTTTACACCACAGAGGTTCAACACCAGACACGTGCAGCTTTAAATGACTTCCGCGTGTTGTTTACCTTGTCTCTGAGCACACCCTTAGGTCCGATAACCTTGTCGAATATGTGCTGGCCCACATGTGCATCCACAGCAGACAGGGGGTCATCTAGGAGGTAAACATCCGCTTTCCTGTAGACGGCACGCGCCAGACTCACTCGCTGTTTCTGCCCACCTGAAAGATTCAGGCCCTGGAGAAGAAAAAGACAAACTTCTGTTGGACCAGACGTCTTGATAGTGAAAGGTGAAGAGTGCTCATCTGTGGATGATGCTGAAGATCTCACCTTCTCCCCAATCTCAGTGGCGTCGCCAGCAGGCAGGATGTCCAGGTCGGGCAGCAGGGCACAGGCCTCCAGCACGCGCTGGTACCAGCTCTTCCTCTTCTCCAGGCCAAACAGGATGTTGTCATGCAGGGTTGCGTTCTGGATCAGGCTTGCTGAGGGACATATGCTACAGAGCCCTGAGAACAACAGAGGATGAGGTCTTTAAAAAACTGAATCTCACAAACCCTTTTATATACTGTACACAAGAGATGTGCTCTGAACAATACATGAATATATCATGAAGTTATATGGAGTTACATAGTGTTTATTTAAGGGCATTATCAAGTTTTTCGGTCATGCTTTATGAAGGTGTTCTCACCTTAACAGAGACAGAACCACTTCTTCTTTCTGTGTCTCCAAGCATGGCGGACAACAGTGAGGACTTTCCACTACCAACATGGCCCACCACTGCAACCAAAGAGCCCTGGGGAACTTTAACATTAATCCTGTAAACATGCAAAAAGAAGGGGATTCAAACAGTGAGTGAGGTTCATATTGTTCTTCTTTATACATTCATATGTTGCACATAGTTGTGCTTATGGATTCATCACTAGCACTATACCTTTTGAGACAAGGAGTACTGTCTTTAGACCAAGAGAAGGTCCCATTCTCAATGTTGACGCCGTCTTCATCTGAAAATACAGTGAAAGAATTTGTACTCAGTCGCTATATATCATAAATGAATGTACTTTGAACTAGGTGTGAGTTTTAACCAATATATAAAACATAACAACTGTAAGTGGTTCTTTCACAGCGAAAAATAACATTTAGTTGCTAAATTGTTTTTGCTCCGTAATGACATGACATCAAATTAGCTGCATTTTGGAAAATGACTATCATTCAATTTAATGAGGTGCAAGAGAACGTGTTGACAGATTCTGAGGTGTGTGTGTGTGTGTGTGTGTGTGTGTGTGTGTGTGTGTGTGTGTGTGTGTGTGTGTGTGTGTGTGTGTGTGTGTGAGTGTGAGTGTGTGTGTGTGTGTGTGTGTGTGTGTGTGTGTGTGTGTGTGTGTGTGTGTGAGTGAACATGTTTGTGTTCCACTTCAAGCACAGGCTTTATATCTCATGAGACCTGTAGAGTGGCGTATGAGTGACACTCTAATTGCCCTCAGCGTTAGTCACTGCACACAGGCAGGATGTGAGAACATACCACCATGTAACTGTGGAATTCAACACAGATGTAAACAACACATTCTCTCTCTGTCTCGCCTCCATTCATTTAAATGTTCTGTGTGAAACCAGACAAAGTGATCTGCGTGGCAAGTTGTTACTAGAGGTGTACTTAGGCTACTTCAGAAAGGTTGCTCACCTGATTTGAAAGGCTCCCGGACCACACTGTCTGCCTGGAGTTCTTCTTGGCAAAGAAATTTTCCCAATCGCTTCAGTGACACTATGGCCTGAGACAGAAATACATTCCTTTAATACAAGATTCTCTATTTTAGTCAGAGTTGCATACAATACAGTTGTACTTCTAAACTAAAAGAAGAAAGGGAATTTGTTATGAAAGGGAAAGTTATTTTTCCTTGAGTTTATGAATGGACTCTAGAGTGAGAATCTCCCTGACACAGTGTGAACTAGGCGTGTTAGTGTGAGGTTTGGCCTTAACTCATGAATGTGCCTGCATGGGAGTGGAGATCTTGCCCCTGTGGAGGGAAAGTCCAGTGCAGGCCCTGTGGTCTGAGGGCCAGTCGTACTGTACCTGCATGGTGGTGCTCATGGCAAAGGGCAGTTGGCTCAGCGGTGTCTTGAGAATGTTGATCAGCGCCATGGACACAAAGACCTTCTGGGCGTCCAGCACGTTCTTCTCATCGATCATGACGTACACCCCAAACATGGCAAACGCAATCTGAGCAGGGAGGGACAAAACAATAGTTCAGGATAAGGGACATACATTTCAATTTTAAAATTGCGTTGAACAGTAATATCTGGTGACTTCAACACATGAATAGAGGCAATTACATGTAAGTCTCCCAGTACTTACCAGGAAGGACGATGAGTTGAAGGAGGCGATGGAGATGGAGTAGAGCACCTGAGACTTCTTGAGGGCGCTGAGCTCCTTCTCCCTGTAGCCCAGCACCTGCTCCAGGAAGGCCTTCTCCCACGCGTAGAACTTCAGGATCTTGATGCCGTTGAGAATCTCATTCATTAGCTTGATGCGTCCGTCCATGTACTTCATCTGCATCTCCTACAGAGTTATCAAAACATGTTGATGTTAAGCAAGAGACGGGTAGCCCACACACATGCTTCTGGAATGTTCTAATGGAGCGTTTCTCTTTTTCTTTTCTCCTGTTACAGCCTCTAGTAACTCAGAAAACAATGTGCTATTAACAGTAAAACAGGAACAAAATATTTGTACAGTATTAGTCAGAGTTTCAGTGTCACAGACAGCCCAACAGCTATAAAACCGCGACCGCGGATGAGTTGTTCTCTGGTTGAGAAGTGTTTCATTCATGTCAGGTCAGGGCCAAAACATGTCCCCTCTTTCCAAAAGAAATGAAAAATATTTAACTTTTACTGTCCCTTTTTTCTATTGTGGTTTTGTGTCATCTCAATAACATGGAGAACATTAAAGGGATGACCCAGCCTTGCACCCCGCCCGCAGGCCCACACCTCTCTGGCCTCTCATCTAAAGCAGCTGTGGAACACTGACCAGCGGTCAGGCGTCTAATGTTCTGGAGAACTTGGCAGGAGCCAAGGACAGTTACCCACTGAGCTTGAACGCTTCCATGCCGATCATACTGTACCTGCAGTTTGCTCCTGTGCTTGGCAATGAATCCGTTGACGGGGAAGATCAGGATGACTGTAGCAATGCCAGCCAGAGCTGAAGGGCCCAGGTGCTGAGGAGACAGGGCCATTAGTCATCACATCACACAACATAAATACATACAGGACGTTTAGAGGGAACCATATGGCATCACGTAACAAATGCATACATTAAGAGGGAATCATATGGCACACTAACAGCTCTGTGGTCCATACCTGCCAGAGGAAGAAGAGGCAGAGAGTGATCTCGATGGGAGCCAACCAGACAGCGTTGAAGTACACCACAAAGTCCATCAGCTTCTGGGTATCAGCAGACACCAGGTTCACAATCTCTCCCACAGTGCAGGTCCGGCGGGAGGCACTACTGATGATCAAAGACTGCAAAGCAAACCAGTACACACAGACGAGAAGTTAAGGGATGCACACTGAGTAGTAAACAGCAGTTACAATCTGCTGTTACAAACAGATACAGTATATATTTTGGAATTCAGTCCAAAAAGAACGGCAAAAAAACATTTGTTTAATTCACTACATTGGTTCACAATGTTCTGAAGACACACCTTTCTGTAGACCAAGCCCATGACAGCGGTCTTCACTCTCATGCCCACAGTGAAGCAGGAGTACATGTACTGGTGGTTAAAGAGAGACTGCATGCAAGACAGCATGAACATGAGACATGCGTAGAAGTAGCCTTTCCACAGAGGGGCGTCCGTCTCGTTTATGAAGCCCAGCAGTAAACTATGAGGACAGAGAGAGAGGGGCAGAGAGAGAGAGAGAGAGAGAGAGAAAGTTACGCTGGACTTACAGTATACTGGTGAAGTGAACTTTACCATTTAGACACTGTAAATGTTAACTAAAATGTTATGTGGAAATATGTGCTATTGAAGTATATCATTTAGAGATTACAGAAAATGTTTTATTCATAATCCTAAGATTCTTGAGAAATACTTAACGGCTTGGACCATAAGTCGTTACCATAGTTACATAACAAAACTCCTCCTTCAACACATGCCACCTAATAACTCACAGGTAATGATCCCAGAACAGCGAGAGAGGCCTATGAATGCAAGTGTGCTCCATCTGTCTCTACTTTAAGCTGACGCAGGACTCAGACGCGGCTTTCTCCGCCCGAGGCCGTTTTACACGAGGCACTCGGCCATCCAGCCACCGCAACTTTCACTGCATTGTCAACAGAGCAGCGTAGCAGGTCAACAGTAGAGTGCAGCATGGGCCACACACCAGCGCAGCAGGGCTCGTGGTCCCCTTGGGGCTGAGCAGGACCCTGACACTGTTGGCCGGCGCGCTCGCTGCGGCCAGCCAGTCTGACCACAGCCTCCACGGTCTGGCTGCCAACAAACAGGGAGCCTGCAGCTGCAGGGCCTGATGCTAGTGTCTCGGTAACGAGATCGGTCAGGACTGACAAGCTTTTCTTAGACCTTCTTATGCAACAATTTAGTTGCTTTGTTTTGACAGATATCTGTTAACACAACTGTCTGCTGCTACTAGTGTCTCAGTGAAGGACTCAAAGGACGTCTGACTGACTGCTTTCCTCAGAATTCATCTGGACACATCTGGCAGTCTCGTATCATTTGTCATTTGCAACAACAAATCATCTGAAGGAGCTAAAAAGAGAGTTTGTGATCCTGTAAGTCCTGTAGGCCTCTCACCTGAGCACCTGTGGAATGGAGAACATGAAAGCGTCGTGGATCACCAGGCACAGGGTGCCCGTCAGGAAGTAGGGTCCGAAGTTGCGGGCGAGCGTGCGCAGCAGGCAGAACCCCGAGCTCTGCTCCTTCTTCAGCTTGTGCAGCAGCTGGGCCTGCTCCGGCAGCCTGGCGCCCAGGGCCACGCTGGAGCTCATGCTCTTCTCCTGCCTAGCAACACAGGGACACGCGTCAGGAACAGAGACAATACTCATGCACCTCAGAAAACACACAATCCTCAGAGACAATACTCATGTACCTCAGAAAACAGACAATCCTCAGAGACAATACTCATGCACCTCAGAAAACAGACGATCCTGGGAAAAATATTTTATATAATTCCGTGTACACCACTGCGCCTGCAAATATAATATGGTGGAGTTCCCTTCGGCCATAAAGGTTATTACTGCCCCTCAACTGACATGTCAGGGCTTTACATGATCTTGTGGAACTTAACAACAAAACTTCAAAGCTTAAGTGATTTAACATGCTAAATGTCACAAGCATCTTGTGTTGAGCAACCTAAAGCTCCAGTGGACCCATCTGCCCTGTTTTCTGCCTTAAGACTGTGGCCAGCGTCATTGGACTGGGGATTTGATTACTTGCGGTTTAATGGTTAAGGCAGCAACAGCAAGTACACAGGCATTGCATTTAAATACCAGTGTGCCGAAATGTCACATTTTTCTGTTTTTATTACCATTGCGCTTTAGCAAAGCCAGGACTGAAAAGCATATGCTGTTAAGGAGTGGTGACATTTTTAACAACATTCTGCCATATAATATTTACACTGACTTATTATCACTGCAGAGTTGAACTCAGAGACCTCACAGTGCTTCCAACTATGTGTCTGCATCTGTTGGTGACCAAGTCAAAGTGTCTAGAACTTTCTCTCTGCACAAGTACAGTGTGCGAGTGTCTCAGAGCGGTGGTGTCTTACTGTTGAAGCTTGCTGCAGACTGATGTCCACTCTTCCTGTAGGTTGGAGATGATCTTGTTGGAGGTGTCCTCGTCACGTAATGACCAAAGATCCTCTGCCTGCAGTGGAGTCCGATAGCCCTTGACCACGAGCCTTGTGAGTGAACAAGCAAACACACACAAACAAAAATAAGAACATTTTACACGTGTTGGTGGCTGCAGAGGAGTCGTCTTACGCGGAGTTTATGGGGGAAGAACTTTTAAAATATCTCTTACCCACTGAACCACCAGAAGAGTCCCTTGGACAGAAAAGATGCGTCGGCAACAGGACATGGGTTCTGTAAAAGAACAAATATTTTGGTTATGACTGCAACCACCGGAGGATTACAATTCTCCCATGTTTGTCTAAATGAGGATGCTCACTCTAGAGTGGAGTGTAAAACAGGTTTTGGATGTTATTTCAAAAGACTCCATGAACTGCCTGACCTCACAGCATTGAGCAAGTCCTCGACCTACAATACTCCTACTTCAAGCCTGCAATCTTCCTGTCTCTAACAGACATACATTCTTTTACATTTGCATTAACTAACAGCTTGAATTGTGCCATACAGTTTATAGTTCTACGATAAAGCACGACCTAAAGATAGCTTTTCAAATCCCTTTCCCATGCTAGATCAGTGTGTGAGGTGGTGGGGCATAACGTGTGGAGACACTCAGTGCCAAAGCAGTAAAGACATTTCCATAAAGAAATGGATCTCTGGGCTCGTGAGTGGGCTCGGCATGACTTACAGATGACAAGTCACCGCCCACTCGACCACAGCATCCCCCCCCCGTCCCCCGTCCCCCGCCCCTCTCCCAGACGCGCCCCCACACCGGAGATCCCACTCCGCACTGGAATAACAGGCCAGGAAGTGACTGGGCCAGGAGTGGACCATGGGTGGGGCTCCCGTCTGTGGCTTCCACCCGTTCCGACCTCACGGCAGTCGGCAAACACACACTGAGCGACATTTGGCTGCTGGGTTTTTCTTCAGACGCTTGTTTTTACCGCTTTCCGCCGGATATGTTCTGTCACAAGCCAGTGTTACAGCGCTGATTCATGAGTCCATTTGTGTTGGAGAGTGACTCTCTAATGCATGTGTGAGATTTGCATTGATATAGTGTATGTGGGCTCATTCACATGGGAACATGAGATAGATGCGGTGGTCAGAGAAGACACCAGCTATGGCCAACACTATCATGAGTCATCTGAGAATAAATGTTGCCTTTGGATGGAGAACAGATATCTTGGCAGAGCCTGTACTACTGTAACTGTATTTTCCAGAAAGAATCTTGTGTCTTATGTCTGGTTTCTAAAGGAGGCCTATTCATTAAGGTATAATAAGCCTCCACGTCAGTGCAGATGTCAGTTGCGTCAACTTCAACCACTGCATTTGTCTACCTTAAAATCCTCTCTCCTGTTATCCCATATTAAAACAAGGACAGAGTAGCCTACAGCATTCTGTAGTTGTGGTCAGAGCTGAGAGCCTGTCCTGTAGAGTCCTCTCACCTTTTCATGGGACTCTTTACCACGGGGCCTCTGGTCAGAAAAGCAGCTGAGCACGAGCTGGGCCAACTGCAGGGCAAAGTAGGAGAAGAAGGCCAGGTACCGCACAAAGTCTGGTGACAATCCCTGCAACACATAACGTTTACACATTAAAGTGGAAGACAACATACTGTATAAAACATGTAGTGGCACTGTAAATGTATAAATGTGATAATAAAGGTGCTTAGAATGTAGTAGTAATTCCGGTAATGTAAAACTATTTTGATACACTATACATTGATGTTTTGATGAATGACGACGAGATGATTTGTGAGAAGTTGCCAGAAGTGGCCCAAGAGCATTAATTAGAGGAGGAGGGGAGATGACATGGTGGTTTGGTGGCATACCAACAGAAACCATCTCATGTGTACACCGCAGCAAGATACCACACTGAGGGATTTCCCATCATCAGATGAGACCATTTCCCCCAATCGCTCACCACACATCTCCCAAAACATCTCCCTTTGCTATGGCAGTGCACCCAGTCAAGGGTACACACATGCAACCAGTTTCACACGCAACCACTTACTCTCCCACACGTAAATATTATGTTTGTTAATGTTTGTGTTTGTGCTTACGTTTATGCATTAAGTCCAAAGGGACTTACAGATGATATCTTCTATGTTATATATGATGACCTTTTGTCTGTTACATATACAATTACGTAAACTATAAATGTGTGATGTGTAGGCACCACAATGACTGGCTGCCAGTGCCCACAGCACTGTGCTCTGTGTTCTGAGGTCCTTTAAGGGCTTCCCCGTTTCCTATGTACCCGTACCCACTGGGGACTAGGGAGGACTCGGATCCAGCATTAATGGAACCATAAAGCTTATTTTGAACAGTTAAGACAAATCATGGTGAAAACCAAAGTCTTTAATGGCCCTCTTTAAATAAATGTATTACGCATGAGAAGAATAGTAAAAAGCTTCCCAGTCACGCTATAGCCCATATCTGGAAATCGTAAGGTTGTGGTTGTGGGGCCGAGTCCTTTTGCTGCGTGGAAAGGAGCCAGTAACCAATATTAGCCAATCCTCGCCCAGCATAAGCTGCTTATATGTTAGTTTGCGCATATAGCAGAATGTTGGCATTCAGGGCTATGTTTACCCCAGGCAGACTCTATGAACTGCTGCCCGTCATGCCACAGCCAGACATCTGTAAAGTCGTAGTAAACATCCTATCCACAGTGCGCTCCCATGCCAAGGGGTGGAAGTGCGTGCTCACCACAGAACAAAAGAGGGTCAGTTGGTTTTGAGTGGGCAAAAAAAAAAAAATAGGTCACTGCAAAGCTGGCTGGGAGTTATAGCACGGCAGATAGAACTCCTGAAAAGTCAGCTTTTCACAGGCCATGGTGAAAAAATGCTAAAAATGAGACCTGAATATTTAGTGAAATAGGTCAAAAAGAACCCTCTCCTTGTGTGCTCCTATAACATTTTACAATTTCCCTGCTGCTCCATATTTTCTTTATACTACTGTACATTTGGACACAGCTATAGAATTATTTTGCATTTGTCAGAAAAAAATCCATCTATATCAAGGCATACAATTTGACATGACTTCATGTGAATTGCTTTTCCCTATTTTCACATAGCATGCAAAATGTGTTCTAGTATGACCTACCCATGAGAATGTAGTGTGTGTCGTGTCATCATTTGTCATGAGGCATCCCATATCAGACCATGATCATGCTTTAATAACTTGTCCTCTCTATCAGAGTACTTGTGTATGATAGATAGAGATAGATAGATAGATAGATAGATCGATAGATAGATAGATAGATAGATAGATGGGGAAATTCAAGATGCTATGCATGTACTCGTATGTGGTACGTGACAACAAAGACACACTCTTGCAAAGGTGGTCCTAAGAGCCCCATAGTTGAAGTGATAGTGTCAGCGCTGTGAGTTTTGGGCGTGTGGTGTGAGATGCGTGGCCCAGATCGGGGGGTCTGTGTCAGTGTCATTTCTCTCACCTCCTCCATGGCCAGCTGGATCTTGGCCCTCAGGGGCACCAGCGAGCACACCACGGCCAGCAGCCAGAAGAGGAAGAGGAAGATGGAGGAGCGGCAGCCTCTCATGCGCTCCCACTGGACGATGCAGACAGCTAGCACCTGGACGCGGACAGAGCTGAGGTCAGACGCACATTCCATACATATAGGTCTCACCGTCCACAACGCTTTTATATCGATACTTTAGCAGATGCCTCCGTCCAGGAAGACTTGGAGTGCCCTGTAGGAAAAATGTGTTCACCAGCACGTACTGTACACTTGCATGCTACACAACCATGAAGGAGCTATTCATCTCCTGTTGTTCAAAGAAAACTGTAAAAAATGATACTTCCACACCCACCCGTTTTAAGGCATTTACTCAGCCCAGTCAATGTGTTAAACATTCTTTGGCAATGGTTCATTAATGGTAGTTCAGTGACGCTGATTTAATCAACAGCACAATGCGAGTGAGATCTTCTTGCTCATAAAGGACTTCATGCGTTTGGCTGTGCCAGTGTTTGCAGACAGACGTTAAATGGGGATTTCCCCGTCTACCAAGGCATCTGCTGTTCGACTGCCGTCCCTCATAAAACACCAGATACAGCTCGTGCCCTTTTGCCAGTGCCACAGTCCCCTTAATTACCCAGTCTCCTCATCCTGTGAAGGAAAACAAGTTTGCAACTCGCATAAGATCCAGACATTTCCAGTCTGGGGGTCACCCCTGTCTGTCTCGCCTGTGCAGTTATGCTGGATTCACGTCCATTTCAGCTCTACTTTTAGTTGCATGAGACATCATTTGTCATGTCAGCTCTGTGACAGGGGAAAAACAGGGTTTGAGCAGCTTTAATGGGAAACATCCGAGCTACTCAGGGATGAGACATCAAAACCGCAACCAACCTCCAGGGTTTTGGGCAAAGGAAGCAGTGCAAGTGCACAGGCCAGTTGACATGGCACAACACATCATTATGCATTTAAGCTGGATTGAACTCCGTGCCATTTGCACAGAGGCGCACAAGTGGAACATGTTGGTTTTTCATATCAAACTCTGATCCCACTCCACTGCGCCTGCTCCTGCTCCTTCATAGGGAACGCACATCTGGGAGGTGGGTGGAAGTCAAAGTATTACTTAAGCCCTAAAACCCATTTCCCACCTAGTAATTACAGGGGGGAAGCTGTGAGCCTTTTCGGAACTTGAGCCGTTACGTCAGTGCCCTGTGCACGCTGCCTCGGCCCCACTCAGCACCTCCCTAAGGAGGGAGGAAAGAGGGCATTTGTGGGGGCTGATCGGGCACTTCTAAATCCAATATGGGGGCCGAGCCCGGCAGCTAGTCAACAGTTTGGTTGAGGGACCTCAGCGTGTTTGCTGTCGGTTAGTCGGACTTACATAAGGGACCAGTCTTACGCAAGGAAAACCAGCTGCGGTATCAGTGGGAGGTGTTGGACCACGGAAGGGAATATTTTCGTAATATCTGTGTTTGTTTACGTCTGCCTGTGCCCAGTTAACTAACCTCAACTCAAGCAGGTTATTTCCCGTGTGCCTATCCTGAGTCGGTTTTAGACACAGGCCTGATTTTGAGATAGACTATAGGGCCGTGTACATCATCGGGGCACAAGTGCAGCCTTTGATTCAGATCGTCTGTTATGACCTGTAAGTGTTGCTGATATTGACTTAAGCGTCTGAGGTTAGCGCAGGGGGGATTCGGAGTCTGGTCAGGGAGAATGTGTCTATGCAGGCCGCCGGCTGCACCTCAGGGCCGGGGATGAATTGCGGGGCGGTTTATGGGGCTGTGGGCTGCTGCAGCAGACACACTAGCCTAGTTCCCACTCCCATCCTGGACCCTCCCCAAACACGCGCGCCACAGTGGCTCAGTCAGTCGCTCCTCACGGCTGTGTAAACATACAGTAGTGGCCGTGACACGGCGTTAAAACTGCCATTATGCAACGCTCTAAGGAATGAAGTGTCGGGGAAAATGGACTGGTTGTTTGACGGCAATGGTCCAGAAACGCGACGTGTTTCTGTAGGAGATGGGGAGGGTGATTATGAGCCTGGCCTTCTCATTCTTATGCTATTTGTGCAGGAGTGTTCCTGATGATGATGATGGGCTTATGTCCTGTATTGTGACTATGGGCTTTTCACACATAGGCTATGTGCCACCAGCTACTTTTAAAGAACACTTGGATAATGAACATGATGGTAGCCCATGTGCATTTGAGAGCACATTTAAAGCACATTGAATGACCTCTGTGTATGAAATGCGCTATATAAATAAACTTGACTTGACTTGACTTGACTTGAGAACAAGAGCACTTTCTTGTTCAGGTTCTACTGTGATCAGGAGTTCTGTATGCAACTGAAGTGAGATGTGGGGGGAGAACATTACCACTGTCATGCTGCGGATGACGGGGTTTAGCAGGAACACCATGTGATGTTGGATCTCCTGGTTCTTCATCAGAAGAATGTAAAAGAACTCCACAAAGCCAAACGACGCCAGAAAGAAGCCCAGCAGCTGCATGGAAACAAGAAACGGAAGCAGATCAGTCAGGTAATTGGCAACCAGATCCTCATGAGTTTATGTAGCTATCAATTACCTCAGAGTTATACAGTAGGCCTACAGTGACGTAAAATTATCTATTAAACACGTTCTGTCATGTTATAGATATAAGACCTTTGTGATTATGTCTTAACTGCAGTCCACTTCTTTTCAGGGTATCGTAGGGTCTTTACAATGGTAAACCCTTATCACTTGACAATTCTCTAAACCACAAACCTTTTCCCTGTGACTTTTCTGCTGAGCACCGACGCATGAAATAGGCCACTAAACCTGCCATGTGCACTGGGCTTTTCACACTCTGTCGTACTGCTTTATGGATGCTAGGCCAGTTAGACGTGCACACACGATGGTCTAGTATAACATTAATGAGTGCCGTTCTCTGCTCCTGCGGTCTGGCTCACCAGCTTTGCACTGCAGAGGACGGAGACGGGAATCCGCCCGCGGTCGTGGCAGTACAGATGGAGGCAGTAGAAGGGCGCGCACACCCACAGGTACAGGCACGGGATCCACACCAGCATGGTGTTCTGGAAGCACTGCGTCAGGTCGGGGTGAGGCGTGTACCATGTTGTGTTCCAGTCCTGTGAAAACAAGCAAGGGGACGCAAATATGAATATGAACAAACATAACTTATTTATTAGCCATGATTATGACAATTAGAAATAATTCCTGCACTAACATTTGCAGTGAGTGTGACGGCATGGCCACCTCAGAGAAAGATATTTGGCTCAGGTTGCTATACAGCTCACTACTCTCAGCATCAAACCTGAAATGGCCTGGGGCTTGACCACACTGAATTTCACAGTTTACCCAGCAGTCAGATTTGTTTTTATGAATAAGGTTGCTGGGCACCGCTTAAACCTGAAAATGTGACCTCTGGACCACACATATTGGACAAACTTTGGAAACTGAAAATGAAACCGCAATTACTCAACAGCACAGGCAATAAGCTCTTTTCTTTTCAAAAAAACTAAATCATAAGCCAGCACTTTTTCCTCACTGGTAGCGCAAAAACTTTCCAAGTGCTGACACATGTATGGATGTCAGATTACATCAGGACTGAGGAAAAAAATAAACGCACGCATTACACACAGGGACACAGGGCCGTCTGTCCGGCGCACTTCCTCGCTGTTTGGCGACTGTGCGACTGTGTGCGACGTAGCAGTCAGGATGAGGCGAGAGGGTGTAATTAGACGGTGGTAACGAGAGGAGGAAGCGTCTGACGGAGGGCAGACTAACCGCCAGACACCCGAGGGAAGAGGATAAACGACCGCAAACAGTCTAGCGCGACGCCTTGCGAGACAACAACAACACTTTGGCTGTAGAAGTAAGCTACTAGCTGCGTGGCCAATTGCAGGTGTGAGATGAGCGACATTGTCCGGCTCCAACTAGCTGAAATAGACTTTCAGTGTAGCCTATTTTTAACAACTTGGATAGGCCTACTAAGCTACCGTACAGTTCTTGCACCGTGGTGTTTGGTAGGATTTCAATGATAAATTCTTGCCCGGACACTAGAGATACTTACATTTGGCTGAGGTGACTTTGTGGCTACAAAGGTACACAAGAGTGCGTAATTGGACCCAGGCTGTTAAAGCCTTACATAAGAAATGCAAAACACCTGGGAGTACACTGCATTTCTTTACCCTCCGTTGATGCGCATGAAGATGCGTCCAAGATTTATTTGATTATGTTAATAAACAATAATACACAATCAGATAGCTATGTTTCACTCCCATGGTTTTCATGTCCCCAAAAAAGTGACATTTGGTGTCCAACAGATCACTGGACACAACTTGTGTTGGTCACAGTTGTGCTGTTGGCAGGGACCTTTTCTGGTGTCCCTTCAGTGGGACTGGACAGAAGATGCTCAACAACACACCTTAGGCTACAGTACAGCAGCTAACTATGAGACTAATATGTCTGACTGAATCAAATTGGATGCTCATTGTTGAACGAATTCAAGATGCTTGGATGTCTGAAGAAATTCAATTCAATGTTTAAAGTAAGTCTAACAAAAACTGAAGGCTACTTTCCTTAAGTGTCATTACAGTGTACTTACAGGTGCAAGCATCATGTCATCACAATGCATTGTAATGGTACATATTACACAATATTTACTGAGGAATACTAGAGGTGAATTTCATGAGACAGGTCTAGACATGATATTTAGGAATTCATGTAGTCTAGTATGTATAATATTTATGAATACATTGGCCACTTCTAGGATACTGGTGAACTGGACATTCATATTATTATATTAATATTATCTCTATGATAAAAAAAAACTATTAATCTAAATGAAACTATTCCCATCTCACAGACAGTAAGATCATGCTCTTGCTGGAGAAGGTGTACTCACCCAAAGAGGGTCCAGGCCACTGAGACTGCAGAGGGCATCCATTCAGACGCGTGGTCCTTCAGCTGGGTCTGGATGCTGTGGCAAATCCTGGTCCTTGAGCTGGGTCTGGATGCTGTGGCAAATCCTGGTCCTCAAGCTCTCTTCTGTCTCTCCGTGAGTCACAGTCTCCTTCTCTCAGTCACTCAGTCACTCCGTCAGTCAGTTAGTGAGTCTTGTGTTGTTTGTGGAGCTCCTCCTTGGTCCTTCTCCTCTGCACCTTCTTCACTGAGCTCTGCTGCTCTGTCTAAGCCCCTGTCTGGCCTGGGTTGCTGTTTATGAATGCTCCCCGGCTTGCCAGCTTGTTAGGTGGGTGGAAATACTCTCACTTTTTTTCTCTCTCTCTCTCCCTCCCTCCCTCCCTCTTTTCTTACTCACTCACATACGTGGGGCTGGATCTTTATCAAAGCCCCACCGAAGCTCCTCCTGAACAGCCTGACAGACACGGCCCCACCCCAGCAGAGTCCTCAGCCCTCATATACACATCTCCTCCCCAGACCACAGGCTGATGTGCCAAGCATGGCTCGGGGTGATCGAGCAGCCTCTCACTGTGCTCTGTGCACTGATAGAGATTTCACTTGGCCACAGCACTCCTGGTTTAGCTTAAGACCTCAATAACAAGTCTTAGAAACACCTATATGCAGTTTATTTGACCATGTTTGTGTGTAGGGCTGTAGTGGCCCTGTGGCCACTGGTCCTGCTGAGATTACAGCCGAAAAGGGTCTCGGGGAACCATAGCCTCTGACCAAGGGCTAATTTACAGAGGGAAAGTTCAGCGGCTGCGTCCGCTGTATGCTGCTCTGCATAAACACTCTCTCTCACATACACACACACACACACACACACAAACACACACACAAACACACAGACTAAGCTTCTGCGGGGCTCCAGATGTCAACGTTTTGGAGGAGACAAGTGTAATTGAGGGTGATGCGGCTGTCTGAATGGCCTTGAGAAAATCAGCGGATACCTCCTTTGTGTCTGGCCGGTTTGGAGCCTCTACAGGGAATGTGTCTGCGCATGTGAGATCGGGGTGCTGTCTGTCTGCATGTCTGCTGCTGCGCAGGGAACGAGAGGAGAGGGTGTGTGTTAGACGTTTTGACACACTTGAATGTTTGAGATACTTGAGTATGAAAATACTCAAGCACAGCACAGCGAGTGTGTCCATGAAGTGTGTGGAGAGATACAGTATGTGTGTGTGTGTATGTGTGTGTCTGCATATGTCTGTGTGTGTGTGTGTGTGTGTGTTTACAGTATGTATGTGTGTGTGCATATGTCTTAGTGTGTGTATGTGTGTGTGTGCATATGTCTGTGTTATGTGTGTGTTTGTGTGAGTGTGTGTCTGTGTGCATATGTCTGTGTGTGTGCATATGATGTCTGTGTGTGTGTATGTGTATGCATATGTCTGTGCGTGTGTGTGTGTGTGTGTGCACATGCATGTACAGTATGTGTGTGTGTCTGTGAGAGAGTGTGTGTGAGCGTGTGAGTGTGTGTGTGTGTCTGTGTGTGCACGCATGTGTGTGTGTGTGTATGTGCACACGTGTGTGTGTGTGTGTGTGTATGTGCACACATGCGTGTGTGTGTGTATGTGTGTCTTTGTGGCCAGCCCATGTGTGAGGGGTATGAGTGGAAGGAATGGATGAGCGAGGAGTGATGTAGTATTTTACAGGTGACAAAAGCCGCCAGCCAAGTTAAATCATCCTTGCCTCCGCAAACACAGTTGTACACCTAAATAAAAGAATAAAAATAATGTCTGCGCGACGCTCGCTATGAGCTAATACTTCACTAGACACACACATGCCAGTTATCCAGGGTCAGAGGCCTGGGAAAGACGGGCACGTTGGCGGAAAGTATTACAGCAGCCCAAGCCAAAGAGCCACAGCTAAGGCATGGAAAGAACACTACACAGACTACCCACGTTAGCCGGGTTCAAGCAAGTGAGGCCAAGAGGCAAATATTATTTCTCTGTAACTTAGTGAGAAACATGTCTGCTTCAGTGCAGCCCTCCGTCTCTTTTTTTAGCTCAACCACAATGTGCAACTCATTCTCTGTCATGACCAATGTTATTTCTGTGACACCTACAGTAGGAGACCTGAGAGTGGTGGGCCGACTTAAGATCACATGATGCTGTGTTGGTAGAGGATCAGCGCTGCACAGTGCTGTCTCGGTGGACACGCCGTGACCCTTTGATCTGTGACGTCCAGGACACAGGAAGCAGGCAAGCAGCGCCTCTGATGATCGTCAGTGGCGACCCAAAAGTGTCCACTGCGAGCGGAGAGATAAGGCGGACCCACCCAGGCTCGGAACGATAATGATGCGGTTTAGGTGGTATCTGAGAGAACATGCTTAGCGGACACTCTGTGACTCATGTTTACATGTTGGAATGGATCATCCAGATGTGTTCCTGATGTTTGAGGTCAAACATGTTTATGATTTGCCGGTCTTTTTATGGCACATGGGAAATGCACTGGTTTGCAACTGCATAGTGCTTGTGCACGAAGTTACTGTAGCTTGCTATGAATTGAAATGAAATGATGTTGGTGCACCTGCCAAACCACTGTTTATTAGAGTATTGTTATGATGTAGTAATACTGCTGGAGCAACATAGCCCTGGAGCGAATGAGCGGGATGCCTTCATAGCCATGGCCAGGCCAGGTCAACGGGATTTGTTTTTGCATCAGCATTTAAATGTATCACTGTTGTGATACTCAGAACTGTTTGTATGTTTTGGGTCTGAGAGATAAAAGACATTTTTTTACAAAAATAATGACCATATTTGTAGGATTTGCACTTCACACAGACATAACAAACAAACATTTCAGCCAGAAAATTATAGTAAATTATACTTTCAACAACTGAAATGAGCTGCAGACACAGAAGCAGATGCAGAACCATGTCGGCTGCACCCTTAAGAAGAGTCTTCTCTTGTACCACTACCTTCTGATGGAAATATAGATCATTTGGAAGAGCTATGGATCTAAAATGGACCCTTGAAGAATACTTATGACTGAATATGTTGTCATGGGGAAAAAATTTAAAGTTTTAAGATTGGTCAATATGTAATATCTGTCAAAGGCAATGAAATAACAAGTTAGATAATAAAGAACAGTTTGTTGGCGTTGATGTTCATTCTCCTAGCTCACATTCTGTAGACACAGGGGTGTCTTAGGGGTCGGTGTACTAGAATAGGTATGGACTGGTGCATTTCAAAATGCTAACGTTCATCGTTCTTGGACACAATGTCCCAGTGTGCTATACTGTACATCTATATAGGGACTAGCGTTCCTATTACGTTGTGCAATCAGCTTCCCATGGGCAAACATGCCATTATCCTGACAGCAATACTAAACAGTAAGAAAAATAGATACATTTGCTGTGGTCAACCCTAAATCCAGAGGTTTTCAGTTAGACAGTATCCAAACAACAATATCACAACAAACAGTATTATGTCTCTTGTCAGGGTGGAGAAGACCTTGCTTTCAGAAAGGGAAATGGCCCGAAACAGTCCGTACCCTTGGTCATGGTGGAGGAATACCACACACCGAGACCTGGCAATAACAAGGTCACCACAGCTTGGGGGCCTCAACCTGCTACTGGCCTGTCGTTTATATTTAAATCTGGCAATCGCCCAGAATTGATACTTGTGAGACCAAACAGCGCTTAAACCATATGTGTTTACAGACACACTTACCCAAGAAACTTTAAGCGTTGTGGCTAGTCTGTTTGTCCTCGCTAATCAACACATGGTGGAAAAATGCCCCCGGTAATTAGCAGCAAGTAGCAAACAATATCAGGGGCGATGCTGGAATGTTCTGGACACCACATTGCTTATGTGCACGGTGTACATGGTAGTTTAGATTACCTAGGTTTCTGTAAATCGTCTACTGCCTGGGATCTTGGAGAACAAAATGGCATCAGGCGGCATAGAAAAGCCCCAAGAATTTTGTGCACCGTGGATTTGGGGAAATGAAGAGGAGTACCTCTCCAAAACCACCCTCCTCTCTCCAAAACAAACGCCACTGTCTGTAGCTCTCTAGACTTGGCCCACCATTGAAAAGGCTCACAGTGAGAGGTTTGGCAACGAGGCTTTGATGCTTTGTGGGTCTCGCGCAGGTCACCGTGTGGGGTGCATAATTGCACTCTGCCTTGAGGAAAACAGAACGCCGCTCATTCAGTACGAGCCCTGGGCGTGTTGGTGCCATCTGAGTGGGAGCGATGCTGGAGAGAGACACACTGTGGCGGTCTGTTGCTACTGTGGAGGGCCACCTGTAGCTACACTGAGGGTCTGGCATTGACACGGGCCATGTTGTTGCCAGCCAGAGGGAGGAGGAGGAGGAGGAGGAGGAGGAGTTGGAGGTGAGGAGGGAGAGAGAGATGCTGGATCGTGTGGTTAACCGTCCCAGGGCACCTACACTTCCCCCTGGCCACTCGCAGAAGGGAAAACAGTCTAGTCAAAATAATGGTGTCATTTTCAGGCCCTTACGCTCCAGCACGGGACAAATATAGCAACACCCGCAGAAGGAGGGGTGCCAAGGCTCTTAAGAAAAAAAGGGGCTTAGAAAAAGAACAGAAAGTATCTCTCCCTTATTTTTTGTGTGGTAAATGAGTTGCGGCGTCTGTCCAAGGGGCAGTAAAACAAATTCAGATGTGTCAGCCTACGCCGGCAATTATGAGCTGTGCTCGTCTTCCACCACATTCTTCCCCCCACTGACCCTCCTACTCCACCCAGCCCACCCCCACCCCCCACCCCACCCCTCATGCCTCATCGCTCCTCCCCCTATCTGCGTCCACTTCTCCAGGGTCCAGAGGAGAGGTGTGACAGGATGCGTGTCGGTACCTCAGACAAGAAGTCAGACGTGAAGGATGTCTGATCCACTGTCACGACAAGTCTCGCAGTCTGCCGCTAGACCCACACACCTGAGCTATTTGCCACCAGGCTGCGCTGGCATCTTACCTTTGCAGACGGCACGCTGTGGCGCAAAATCAATAGTGCTGCAGCCTGATTACATCACAGACAGCAGGTCTCTTTTGCTCTGTGTGGCACACAGCAGCAGTGTTGGTCAAGTTACTGGAAAAAGTAATTAGTTACTGATTACTGATTACTTGTCCAAGAAAGTAATCCCGTTACTTTACTGATTACTTTTCCCCAAAAGTAATTAGTTACTTTACAATTACTTTACTTAGTTACTTTTCAAAAACACACTAACTAGGCTACACAACCTGAGCAATACACCTTTCAGACTAATTTTATTCTTTCTGCATATTCCATCATATTGTAGCGCCGAGGCTATAGGCCCCTTGTTGGACTGCTCTGTTTGTTTCCCCTGTGTCTCCTGTTTTCCCGGTCTGTGCGCGCGTGTGTGTGTGTGTGTGTGTGTGCGTCTGTGCCTCTCCCTCCTGTGTCATAGAATGTGTCAATCAGTTCTGATGTGTTGTGATTGGGGGGAGGTGTCCAGGGGGGAATATTTAGGGGATCAGATAGGTTAGTTATTGATAGGGGAGGGATTAGAATAAGGGATTCTAAGACGTTTACTACGTTTTTATCAGATTTGAAGTAAATTACGTGCGAGTGAGTTGTGTTGAGTGATTGAGTGACTGAGTTAGCAAATTAGGTATTAGCAGTGAGCACTTTGTTGTTTTTGAGTGGACACCTCCTGCTGCCCGTGTACTAGCCTGTAATTTATTGAGAGAATAAATTACCGGAGCTTTTGGAACGACATTCAGCCTCCCTGTCTCCTAACTTCTCCGAGGCGCTACAATATAAAATAGAATCAAATGCAGTGTTGTGCATAAACGAGTTCTGTGAACTGCATGCAACACATTTGTAAATAAAGAACGTGAATTCGTTCAGATTATGTGAAATGAACAACGAGCGTCACTGCTGAGTTTCAATTAAACGTTGCTCAGTTAACCTGCATGTCACGCTCCAATCTTTCATCGATGCTGCGGATGTAACAGAATACATGCTGCATTGTTGCAACAATATTCGGAACGGGCGCGCTGTCGGTGGTAAAATAAAAACAGTAAGTCCTGTGACAGCGGCCGCATTCTGCGCCACCCCTCACTCAAACATACATAGATTCTGTAGCCTATAATTAACTGAAGAGTCGGACCTCCGTCTGGCAAACCTCATAGGCTATCGCAGGGGTTATGTCTGAAATCGACTACAGAGAACGCAGATGATACAGGCTCTATTATTTACGGACATTTTGCTCATTGTCTCGCAAAGACTCCGACGGTACAAACTTAATTATGTCCACCGAAAACAAGTTCTAACGTCAACGACCCCAATTTCGAATTTGAAAAGACACTTGAGTTGAAGCATCAGTCCAGAGTGAAAGCATAAGTCATCGAATGAAATGAAAGTAGAAAGAACAATAAAAGTGAAGTAAAGATAAGCAAAAGAAGTCCAAGTCCCGAACTATGGATAAAAGTTTAGGAAAACCCCAACTCACGTAGGCTATTAAATGCAGCATGGTCATGCTCTCTCCCGCACTCTGTTGTCTCGTCTGTTGTTTACATCTCTGGCAATGCGTTGGACATTATACTGATTGTCACCAGACAGTCTCACAAAGCAATTAAAATCGCAGTTTAGTAACGCAGTAACGCAGCCTAAAGTAACGGTAATCTAATTACTGATTTTGTCATTGTAATCCCTTACTTTACTCGTTACTTGAAAAAAGTAATTGGATTACAGTATAGCGTTACTTCTAACGCGTTACTGCCCATCACTGCACAGCAGCTGTCTGCTGAGATGCAATACGAGATGACGTTGATATTATTATGCAAGGCCACTACAATGGCACCATAAAAGATTTTGTTTACTATAATATTTGGATTTTTCAAAATGAGCACAGAATTGAAGGAGAGTTTGTTGGCCGGTTATCACAGACAAAATACTATTAGCCACGTTAATATATAACAGCTCACTGATTTTGGCTGACAGCACAAACCACAAATAAATTACAAAATATAGTAACATCTAAATCAGCTTTCACTGCATTATTTCTTTTGAAGACGCTAAGAACAATAATACGTGTTATATGTGGTAAGTGGCTTGGGTGATGTTACTCAAACATTGCACAGTTGTTCACTACAAGGCCTTGATGGACTGATTAGGTACTCTGTGTTGCGTAGTCAAATGTCAAGGTCATATTGGAGTCATACTACATACAGTGTTTACGCAATAAGTAGCTTGATGGATCCTCATCGAACCTTCCATAGTCAAAGGCTAGATGCACTGATTGGCTACTCAGTGTTGTGTGTCACAACAGGTCAAGGTCACGATTGGTCAGAAGCAGAGGTGAGTGTCAGAGAGTAATATGTGGTAGGACTTTTACTCTCTGAAACTGTCATTTTTTAATAGAGGAAGTTTTAAAGCAATGACCAAACCACATCTCCTCCAAAACAGTCTCCAGTGCTCAAATATATTGGATTGTTCAGAGCATGAAATGGGAAAAGGCTAGACTTGGAATGTTGAATCTGAAATGTGGAATTGAATGGATGGTAAACACAAGAATTATGTAATGGTACAAAAGCAAAAAAATAAAAAATCGCTCCCAAAAACAGTTTTACATTAAAATACATTAGTTACCAAAATAGACCCTGGTAAGAAATACAAACTTGGGCATCTTGTCTTAACATCATGTCCTGACAGCCTTTTCTAACATTTGGCCATCCAAACCCAAATAAAATAACACATTAAACCATTTCAAACAATGGAAATGGCTATTAAATACGTCACAGAAGGCTTTGTCATGACATGACCACTCCTGTAGAGAAGTGGGTGAAAATAGCAAACATTTGACATATTATTTCCTGTCATGCCATAATGGTATTTTTTTGTGTGCGGCAACTTGATGACGTGTTTTGACTGCCTTGCACCAAGGCCAACGTGGGACTGAAAACAGGGAAACCATGGCTCCCACTTAATTTCCCCTGAGGCTATCTTTAGGCACTGCCCCTCCAACGTGTCACAGACCACACGGGCAGCCTTGTGATGAGAAACCCAGCATGCAGAGAGGGCAGTGATGAGAGGGCAAGGGTGTTGTGATAAGAGTCGAGCAGAAACCATCGGGGGTAATCATGGCAGACTAGCACAGTGCTTGAGGAAGCACTCGGGGGGGTTTACTGTCTGGTTTACCCCTACCGAGGTGTTTTCTCTCCCCGGAAACTGTGACGTAGCAGCCTCCAGGATACATTTAACGTCTGAACGGGGCTGTCTAATTACAACGTGGCAAATCTGCAGCGGCATTTAATGTTCCACACGAGCATCCCACTTTGTCATTAAGAACACCAGTGCCATCACATGGCATTGTGATTTATTCTTCCGGCAACTTCCCAGTGCTGTGACATCTCTTAGCACGTGGTGCCGTGCACTCTGTCACCTTAGAAACTGGAAGGTGTTTGACAATGTTTGGATATAAGTCAACAGGAAAAGAGACATATTTGGATTTGTTGTTCCCTGTGATGGGGTGGCCCCCACCCCCACATCACACGGTGATGAAACAGCGAACAATAGCGTAATCCAATACTGTAATCCCCACAGAAAAGTGAGGCTTCCATTAAATACTGTATTGACGACATGAGCTGACAACACTCTTCACTTGAGGTGTACACAGATTCTGAATTGATTGTGATATACAAGAAAAAAAAACGATTCTGGCAAAAATATTGTACAGTAAAATCATATAGATGCCTCTGAAAAAAGCTGTGTGTGTGTGTGTGTGTGTGTGCGTGCACGTGTGTGTTTAGGAATGAATACGACCTATAAAGTACCATCATAGCACTTTTGTGTGTTTTTGAAGGAGCTCCATTTTAATGTGTTCCATTTCACCTCTCCTCTTCTCTGTTCTATTTTTACCTTTTCCTCTGGTTCACACATTCTGAAATAAAACATTCTCAATACAGACTGGAATGTTCAAGTAAAGTAAGATCAAACCTTAAGCTCTGTTGTAGTTGAGCGCATGTTTTTCAAAGAGAGACTCCACTGGAGTCAAAGAAATAACTAGTATACCTGGAAGATCATCAATATGCTCGGCAGAGGGGAGGCTGTTTGTTAAAAAGCAACTGAATTAACTTACAGATATTGCTTTGCGTACTGGCGCACACAAGAGAGACAAGCAAAGCTGAGGCAGCAGTTTGCATAAACATTGTTCAATTACATTTAACAGTACTTAATAGGATGCTGTGGGATTTTTACAAACTAGAACCAGGCGTCCTCCATCCAAAATAGCTGTTTGTGGAAATCCATGGGGCCGAGCGGCAGACTGTTTGCCCGTGGAGCCTGGTGCCTGAGCCCTAATCTAATGCAGCACACCTCCCACTCACTGGAGCCCCCTGACGTACATAGACTCATTTATGACCTAAATGGTGGTGAGTGGACATACACTACATAAACAGAGCTTATTTTTATGCCTGGGTTGGGGCTATAAATAGTTCAGAGGAATGAGGGTTAAGTCGACTCCAGAGACATTTATTAGCACCACTCCACCGCCACAAACTTGGCAGGAGCTGCTTGTCGAGTGTTAAACCCTTTTAGTTGTTGTTGTTCTGTCATTTCTGGTGTCTTTAGTCAGACAGGCATGCTAATGGCAGCAGGTCCATGATGTTTCAGTGCGTCTCTGAGAAACAAGTTATGAGATGATTTAGCTAGAGGCAATATGACTAATTATGTAAGTGTAAGTGAACAGACATTGAGGGATTGAAGACTCTGAAGTTCTCTCCTTGAGTTAATTATGAGTAGCCTACCTATGCACCTGTGATTTTGTTGAATAGACATACCCAGAACTTTTGCACGCAGTCAGCCTTTTCAGAACTCAAGCAGACATGAATGGGTGCAGATGTGTTTACAAGTTAATAGGTGAAAGGTTGACAGCCTTATGTGTAACAGCTTCCTCTATAATCCAAGTGATTTAATCCAATATTACAAGAGAAAAACATTCCAGTGATTTCTGTCTTTCAGATTGTGCATCTATTGTGTTTTTGTGTTTGTATTTGTTTTGTAATTATATATTATATACTGAACATCTGACCACTCTCCTCTTTGAATCTTGTCAAACAGTTTTCACAGCACCCCGGTATTTGATATATTGTACTGTCTCTAAGTTGTTGTTGTTGGGAGAGAACTCGTTTATTCTCGGTGGTTGGCTGTGACTGGTCTCTCTCACTTCCTGGATGCGTTGTGTTTGTGTCAGACAGCCCAAATGTTTTCCATATGACCACTGAAAGAGTTGCCCAATAAGGAAAACAGCAAAAAGCTGCATGTAAACACAACAATTATACCCAATAAGTGGCGCGGGAGCCTAAAGAGAGTCGAGTTGAGTGTTTTTGTTTTCATAATGTTTTTGTATAGCGCCCGTGAAAGGATTGTCCTGCCCATCTCCCCCTGATGGACACAGCCACATCTGAGGCTCTGCAGAGATCAGAGATATAAAACTGCGGCTTCAGAAAGTAAAAGTCCTGCCATGTATTGGCTGTGTGTTTAACACAGGTGATTTCACTAATGGTTGGAACAAAAATGTGGTCGGACTTCTACTTTCTGAAGCCGGACTTTTACACCTCTGCTCTGCATCATGGTCTGGTTGATTCCTCTCTTGAGTGCAGATTATTTACACTGATTGCAGATTACTCACACTCTTTCCTGGTTTGTTGTCCTCAACAATGCTTTCAAAATAACAATGATGCTGTTGTGCTAGAGAACAATAATTACGAAGACTGGGAATATTAAGTCATATTTTTAGCGATCGTTTTACCTTTTGATTGTTGTTTTGATACTGATGGCAACTGATACATTCCTGAGGCTGAAATAGCACACATTCTGATGTTGTGTTAAACAGTTATAAGACACTGTGTGCACCCATGCCAACTCATTACTACAGGTAGCCTACTGTACATGTGCCAAAGCCATGCATGGCATGCGCAGGACACCTTAAAGGAGTAATTCAGTGAGCACCCAGCAGCTAATGCAGCCAGGCTGCTAACGCTACACTCTGGGGGCATGTCCGTGGGCCCCCAGATGCACATGCCCCCAGAGTGTGACCTTGAGAAACAGAAATCCATGCACCTTTAACTTGTCTGTGTTCATTGTGGCTTCGTAAAACGTCTGTCGTCGGTAAGCCTTTGGTTGTCCTCTGTTAAGCAGCCTCAGACATGGCTTCCGCTGAAGGGCAGGAGGAGAATGCTGTGGCTAAAGGCTCTGGCATCAGCACCACGCCCTGCGGGCCACTGGCTGGCTAGGTAAATGATAGCTTTGATAAACGACTCGGTTCGCCTGTTGCTCTCTGGAAGAGCCACGCAGCTGCACTGCACTGCCCATTGCTCTGTTGTCTTCTTGCTCACTCAGGATATCTTATTCCGTCAGAAGATCAGCCTTTTACCTCAAACAACAGCAAAGCAATAGTTTTGTTATTGTTTGGGATGTGAAGGTGCCACGAGTTCCAGCAGCACCACTGACACTGTGGCCATAATCCCTCATGGTCATTGGTCCATGCATGGTGGACCATGAATTGGAAAGGAAATATGAAAAAAAAAAACTACTTTGTCTTGGCAAAATTAGAGTGATGTAAGGACCTTGTTTTGGCTTCTTGAATATCCAGTGTAAATCCAGCGTATCTTTTGGCCATATGATCCGATGACCATGATGTATTGTTCCTGATTGTTTGTATTTGTTGCTATGGAGTTGTGCTTTGTGTTGTTGACAGGATCCCCAAGGAGAGCACCAAAGAAAAACATGTTAATGACTGTTTTCCTGTCTTAGTAATGTGTATCATTCTGTAACATTGAGAA
The DNA here is from genome assembly GCF_963854185.1 of Sardina pilchardus. Lineage (NCBI taxonomy): Eukaryota > Metazoa > Chordata > Actinopteri > Clupeiformes > Clupeidae > Sardina > Sardina pilchardus. Next base: position 50,008,309 of record NC_084994.1, read on the forward strand.
ATCAGATCGGCTGCTGCTGAGACATTTGTCTCGACATGAAAATCATTAGCGGTGCCTTTGGAGAGCCACAGACTGGTGCACAAGCACAGAGGAGAGGGAGGCTCTCTGGATCCCCCTTTTACCTCCTGCACCCAACCGTTAGAGGCGTGTAATCAGACAGGCCAGGGCCCATTAGCCTCGCACATCAGACAGCCCTTCTCCCAATCCAGCGCCTTCCACTGCAGACTGTTTTGAGCAGTTTAACAAGGTCTGCGAATCGAGAGAAAGAGAGAGAGAGAGAGAGAGAAAGCTTTTTCGAGTGTAAACACTTGTGTAGTGCCAGTAAAGGCACTCTCTGCCCTGGTCTTATATAGTCGGCTATAAAAAGGGTTGGGTGGCTTTGGGAGACTTTACAAATTTAAATCAGAAATTGAATTGTTTTCTGTCTTTTTTTTACAAGGCAACTTGTCTTTTCCAAAGGGATACCACTAAAGCAATTAAAAAATGGAAAGTGTTTGGATGGTTTTGGATACTGTACCAATGTTGCATAACCCGATTGCGACCTACTTTTTCTCTTTTTTTGGTCATTCTCTGTGACCGTGCCAGAACTGTTGCAGCAATACAACCTAGATAGGGTCTTTCTATGGACGAGCAACTCATACCAGCTCAACCTGTTCTCCAAATTAGTTCTGCACAACTGTGCACAAACACCCATAATGAGTCACACACATGCATATTCCATCAGTGGCCCTCTTTTATGTCTAAGTTTGTTGCATCTTGTGGCGTAAATGATTTGTTCTATTGCAATGGTGATTTGTCGTAAATACCATATAACAAAAGCCAATGATTAACACCTAAGTTTAGGCGCAATCTGAAATCAGATCATCTACTTGCTAAATGCTAAATCAATATAATAGCATTTGAGAGTTAATTAAACTAAGAAACATATAGCCTAATATATGTGTAACAATGCCTAACAAAATATTTGATACATTAGAAAGTTCACAAAATAGGTATTTTTGCATAACAAGCAACTATGAAAAGTATTAAAGCTCAAATGTACTGAATAAGCTTGAAACTATTTAAATAGCTCAACAAAAATTCCTTTAAATTGATTTTGTGAAGGCATGGAACGGTTATATTCATTGCGCCCTTGTTGTGAATGCTACACCAATGTCAAACCACAGAAGCACCAATGTCATTGTAGAAAAATGTGTATGGTCTATTAGTCTCAATGTGGAGAAAGTGAATGTCTGATGAGACACCTCAGTTGGCCTTTTCATGGTTTACATGTACAGTATTTTACACAGTTTGAAGGCCTAAACACTGGGTCTCTTGGTGTGGTACTTCAAGGCAAGACCTGTCATGTCTCCTCTCCCTGGGCAGACGTATTGACTCACATTAGCCGCAGGCTCTTTGCCTGAGCCCCACCACAGCTATGCGCCGTCTGACCAGAGCCCTGCAGCGCAGCAGTGTGTATTGTCTCACTTCAACACCGCGGCCCGCTTCACTCACTCCCGACCTCAGCCAGTAAAACGGAGGAAAAACAAACCAAACTCCAGCTCGCGCTCAGTCATTCTCTGTCTGTCTGCCTCTCTCTCCCTCTCTCTCCTTCTTCTTCTTCTCTCTCTCTCTCTCTCTCTCTCTCTCTCTCTCTCTCTCTCACACACACACACACACACAGACACATACATATTTCCTTACCAGTTCCCTAAAATTTTCACCAGAAAGCCTGTAAGAATAAAAGAATGAAACCAAATAAGTTGTCATGTGGGATACATTTTGTTTATCCTATGCTTGTGGAGCACTGCATGAAGATAAACTTTTGGAAACCTACCATTAGTGGACATTTTTCTATTCAGGTTATTATCTATTGATTAAGTGACAACATGGTGCAGAGATGATCTATTGGCCAATTTGCCATGTGATGCCTTACGCCCAGAATATTTGACCCCTTAGCTAAGATCTGCACTGAGGTTCCATCATAGTTTCCAATATTAACATAACAAAGACGTATTAGCAGATCAAGATTTCATGAAAATAATTGGTCCAACTTGTAGAGCACCCATGCACTCATTGACCCACACTGAGCCCAGCTGTAGATTTCAGATGAAAAGATTTGGAATGCTGCCACAAGTGATTAAAACTTTGGGCGCAGCCTGCTTGAAAGGTTAACTCTTTTGTTTTGGTTTTGGCATGTCACACCAACGCCTATAGACTGGAGTCACAGGCCACTTCAAACTCACCTGCATCAAAACCCCCTTTAGTCCTCCTCTGGTGTGGACTCAGATGCTTTCACAAGCGCAGGCTCCACACGCACACCACGGGGCTTGGTGTGTCTGAGAGGCCTGTCTGAGACTGCAGCTCCACACCCATGTGAAAACCTCATGCACCTGAGCCCCTCGGCCATGTGACTCCGCTCCATCCATCATCCCCGTCCGTCCTGCTGCCTCGTCCACCCCGTCCAGCGCGCAGCGCCGTCCCCCTTTCCTCTCCTCCCGGCTGCAGCCCCCTCCCTGTTTGCTCACTGCCATGACAGATCCATAGTGTTCAGCCCCTGCTACGACTGTGAGGTCTGAGCAGATTTCTTCCACAGGTGTGAAATATGTCTGGCATTTCTTACTCCCGTCCACATAAAAAACAGACATCACATGAGGCGGGTGATTGGCCCCGAGGCAAACCACAAATCTGGATACTTTCATTGTCTTTGTCTTCAGACCTACTTTACATAGCGTACTCCTGTCTTGTCTAATAAGGCACACATAAATATGTAGGTGCAACTTTCCACCAAATTCCTGATCAACAGTTCTCAGCAGACCTCGATTTCTGTTGGAAAATCTGTCAAACTTTAATATATAGTCAGGTAGTGAGTCTGAGGCTGAGGGCAAGTTTAAAAATGGCTGTCCGAAGACCTACGGACTACGCTTTTTATCAAAAAAAAAAAAAAAACCCTTTTCAAGTGCCTCAGACTCACTACCTGACTATACTGTACATTTTTGGATCTCCAAACTGATGAGCACCGGAGGTATACTTTTTGATTCTCTACACCCAAGCAGCACTCCTGGATTACGAGTTTGTGGATCTAAACTTTAATATATACTGTATATATATTTGTAATGGCGCGTACATTTTATAGTTGTCAGTATCTAGTCTTTTATTTTTCTATTTGTTTTCTCATTTTGTCTTAATAATAACTTGTTACAGATTATGAGAGAGACTTTTGGGGAGGTCATGCAGGCTTGCTTTGTCCTATAACTCCACCTACAGTTGTTCCAAGGAATAGAAGGAATAGAACAGTGACAATGCACTGTAACTTTTTTGACATTTTGGTCTAAAATAGACTTTTTAATATTCTAAATAACTTTTTGGTAAAGATTACGGGAATTATGTTACTTGTAATGTGTACATATTTTTGTAATCTATTTAGGCATAACTACAGTAGGAATCAGTGGCTTCTTTGAGGGCTGTAAGCCTACTAGGTCTGGTCTTTAATCATCTTCAAAACATAACAGGTGTTTTATATAGGCTATCAAATAATAGATAGGCTATTCTGTGTAAAAACAGATCCATTTACAACAATAGTTTGACAACAGGCTTAACATTCTCTCAATATTTAACCAAGATGGCAAACTTTTTTTCTATTCTGAATTTCTCTAACAACAATCTTTTTCTCGGGAGGATTTTCTCTGATGCTAATAGGATTAAGATGCTCCGTAGCCTCCTTGCTTAAAAAAAAAAAAAAAAAGGTATCCTAATATGTGACGTCATCCAAGTGCGCCTCATGTGTGTATGCTACATGTCCTGTCCACATCTGCCAAATGTCAATGACTTTTACAACATTCATTTCCCGTCGTTTTTGAAGGCTGTTTAATGTATGTCTTAAACTTTGTTAAAATGCGTGGGTTCACCTCAGCTGTCATTTTGTTCCGCCAGCTTAACAAAGGAATAAATCGTTCAAAACTAACAGGTAACGTAAATGTCATTGACAAGCAAGCAAGCAAGTTAGCGCCAGTTAATGCTAGTCAGTTTACACAGATTAGTAACGTTAATTTATTACATGGACATTCGTCTGACACTGTGTTTAATTAGAGGTAAACTGACTCGTGGTCTTTGTGTCTTTGTGTCAAGCAGAGTGTTTACCACGATATTCCCGAAGCTATGCTGTAATTCCACCTCCTCGGAACAGCGAGGAGAAAGCGTTGCTTGCTGCAATGTTGCGTGTTGACCACGCAGGTGAATATGGTGCAAATCGCATTTATGCTGGACAGATGGCAGTGTTAGGAAGGAGTCAATCCGGGCCGCTTATTCAGGTATTGCTGAGTGTTGTTTTAATATGTAATAGTCTACCATGATTTTATTCAGTAGCCTAGGTATCACTGTTGTAATTCGAGTTTGCCCCTTTAAAAATCCTTGATCTTCCCCAAACTTGATCACTTGATTTACAAGGCCTAGGCCTACTTCTTATTTCCCTAGATTTATGAATTGCCATACTTTCACCATGATTCAAAATGAATAATAAAAAAAATGGATTACATTTTCAGCACATGTGGGATCAAGAGAAAAGACATCTACAAAAATTTAATGAAATCTTGGCTGAGAACCGGGTGCGGCCAACAGCACTTCTCCCCATCTGGAATGTTGCTGGCTTTATGCTTGGTAATTGACTGGATAATACCAAAATTACAATCAACATAAATTGTTATGACATGCAGATAGTCTATTTCAAAATCTTGTATGTGATTTTCAACTAGCCTACAGCCAAAACGATCCCCCTGCCAAATATCAATTTAATGTTGATTTTCTTGTTCTGACTGTAAATGACACTGCCATGCAAAAGGTTGTAAGGCAATATGGTAGAGACATTTTAACATGTTTCCATTACATTTGTATGTAAAATGGCATGTCCAAAATTGTTTATACCATTTTTGAATAATCAGTGGTAACTTATTTGCTATCACAGCACTCAAAATGGTTCTTGTAATAGCTACGAAGGCTGTGTTTGTGAATTGTGGCTCTGTCTCCACAATTCTCCTTAATGTTCCCTTTTAAACAACAATCCAGGTTTTGAGGCAGAAATGGTTCTTTGCCATCACTTTGGCCTCCCTCCAGACTTTTTGACAGATTCAAGTCTGGATTCTGGCAGGGCCACTTTAAGATGTTGATATTCTTTCTTGGTCACCATTTATTTTCCACTTTGGCCTTGCTTGAAGGTCTGATTCTGCCACAATTACCTGTTCAATGCCTGAGTTTTCTTTCAGAATCATTTCTTTCTCATGATGCCATTTACTTCAACCATTTTGCGAGGCCCCATGTCCTGAAATAATATCCCAAAACTAATACATTTTCTATAGCTATTGGTATAGGTATGTGTTTTTGGTGGTTGAAATGTTTATCCTCAAAAAGGACCACTTGTCAATCATGGATGCTGTTCATGGATCACTCTTTTCCAAATATGCACAGCTCAGCTTAAGCTTTGCAATCGTACACCTGGACAAAGAATTGAGCTTTCGCTGGATATTTTTTTGACCCAGGGACATGGCCTGAGATTTGCAAAAAAAAAAAAAAAAAGATTGCAGAAACCATTTTGGATGCCGTGATCGCAAATAAGGCTTTGCCAGTGATTATTTAGGACGGGTGTGAATAATTTTGGGTATGCCATTTTTCATTAAAATAAAAACATTTAGAAAAAGGTGAAAACACTCATTTTTGTTTTCCAGGTTTCTACCACATTGACTTAAAACCGATTATGTGTGGCAGTGTCATTTACAGTCAAGAGAACATCAACATTAAATTGATATTTGCCAAGGGTATGAATAATTTGGGGGTATGTATTTGCTGAACAGTTCACTCTGTTCAACACCAGGGGCTTCCAGTGCGCTGCTGGGAAAGGCTGGGGCCATGGCCTGCACTGTGGCTGTGGAGGAGAGCATCTCCGAGCACTACAACAGCCAGATCAGGGCTCTCATGGAGCTGGACCCCGAGGGCTACAGAGGGCTTTTACAGGTAGGCAGGTGTTGCCCTTATTAGCCAACCCACGCTTATAGTATGAAATACCCCTTGGGTACTGTATCCACCCATGGGTAACTGTATGATTTCTGATAATGTTAATGTTAATATAATATTAATGATTTATTCATTTAAACAGAAACTAAAATAATTGTGTGTCGTCATTGAACCTTTTTTTTTAGATAATTAAGGAGTTTCGTGATGAAGAAATGGAACATCATGACACTGGTCTGGACCAAGAGGCCGAATCTGTAAGTTGTATTTCATTGTGTGTGTGTGTGTGTGTGTGTGTGTGTCTTACCATCATGCGGGACAGAAGAAAGGGTAGATGGCAGACAAATATTAAAACCCTCTTTCCCATTAAAATAAGTCATAATGTAATATGAAGTAAGTAAACAAAGTTAACAACCGTTTAAAGAGGTGGGTTTCAGTAGCGCCTTGACCAAGGCTGTCTCTAGAACGGAGAGCACAAAGTAGGTCATTCTTCCACTGAGGCACCACGAAGGAAACTAATCTGTGATCTGGGAGGGACAACAGATTCTCATTAGAGGACCTAAGTGGCTAAAAGGGGGAACAGGGTTGAGTATTAGGATGAATAGGATGGAGCTGAGAGGGGGACTAGAGTTGAGTATTAGGATGAATAGGATGGAGCTGATCCAGTAGCTGTCCCATAGGAGTGTGTGATACAAATGCTAATTCTAGCAGCTACAGGAAGGGCAACGGATCATTAATGGAACATTTGTTGAATCTTCCATTGAAGTCCTTAGCACTTTGTTGGATTTGCCTTGTGTTGGAAATGATTTCTGTGGTCGGTGCTTTGTTTACCTCCGCCAAGGAGGTATATGTTTTCATTTGTTTGTTTGTCTGTCTGTTGGTTAGCAAGATAAGTCAAAAAGCAATGGATGGATTTCGATGAGATTTTCAGGGAAGGTCAGACATGACCCAAGGAAGAAACGATTACATTTTGGGACTGATCCGTAATTCTGTCGGGATTCCAGAGGCATTTATGTATTTAGCTTAGTGGTGTAATGGCATGGTATGGCCACATGGTGGAGATCTGAATAGTTTCGGTTCAAATGTATGACAACCTTAGCCTGGCAAGCCAAACTACACAGAAATGTATAGTCTGGGGTTGGACCATTCACAGAGTTGAAGCCTGTGGGTGGGATGAACAGTTGTCTTTCAAACTGCCTCTGCATGTAATAGGCCAGCATTTGTGACCAATCGTAGCCGGTCGGCAAAACGGCAAATACATCCTTCTTTAAAACGAATGACTTAAGTGCTTCTTTCTGCTCAAACTTCAGAGAAAAGCCCAAGTCTAACTCTTCCAAAGCCGATTCAAACGAGCGCGCTTTGTTAGCCTCATCCATCTTTTGTTTTTGGCGACATTTTTTTGGATTGTCACACTCTAAGTGTGAACTTATCAAGAAAGAGGCAAATAAATGTTACACAGCTCTGCAACAGGTATAGGACAATGATAGACTTAGCAGCCTTAACGTTAACTTGGAAAATCAAGGAGAAACAGCATATCAACAGTGAACAAAAACTAGGTAGAACGTTTAAAATCTAATTGTCGGAGTCGGCGCTGTTGTGTTTGAAAGACAAGCTAGAGGCGCCAAGACCCGCCTTACGTTGCTTCTGATTTGTTTATATTGCGTGATGCCTTCTATGGTTGGTGAGATTTAGGCACAAATGACTGATGGATTGGTTATTGCTGTCAGTCAATCAGAGCTCGAACTAGGGCAAGGCAATGACCAAAGTTTATCATCATGGAAAAAAATATATAGTGCACTGAATGGGGAAATATTTTGCGTGAGAAATTACTTGGCAGCCCTGGTTGTGCGATACGGTCTCAAACCCAACTTGTCGAACGAGGACGCATGGTCCAGCCCCCTGGCGTCTTATCGGAAGACGAAGGTGAGCTAAGGCGGGCTCAAGTACTCCGTACACAGATGGAGCGTTCTGATTGGCTCGGCTGAACTCGACCCTGGCGCAGGCTTGTCCTCAACGGTGCGACCCTAGACCATCCCGCCAGGCAAAAATATTTTTGGCCGCTAGGGTGCGTCTAGATTTCTAGGCTATGACAACCTAGGAAGAACAATGCAGGCGGAGGTAGCTGCGCTCTCGGAGTGCTTTTCTTTTACCTCCGCCAAGGAGGTATATGTTTTCATCGGGGACCGGCGTTTGTTTGTTTGTCTGTCTGTCTGTTTGTTTGTCTGTCTGTTTGTTAGCTGAGCTCTCGGAGTGCTTTTCTAGTTGTATTTGTATTTAGTGTTTAACGTTGTAAGCCTGTTACGGTGTGTTGAAAACCTTTGCATTTACATGGCATAAATCTTATCTTCCATTCATTCCAATACAGCATTCATTAGTCTTGTTCTAACAAGAAGGTGCTTGTGACCATTTGTTCATTTCTTTTTTCAGTTACCTGGATACCAACTTGTGAAGACTGCAATACAGTTGGGTTGTAAAGCAGCAATATATCTTTCAGAGCGCGTCTAGGACCTTTGCATTTCACTGGTAAGTACTGATTCTTTATGTATTTCAGGTATCTTTTTTTCCAACAACAACTTGCGCCCAAGTAAAGGGGGGACCTCACGAACCACCACTAATGTGCAGCACTCGCCTGGGTGATGCATACTGTAGCTGCCATTATGCGCCAGAACGCTCACAACACACCAGCTTTAGCTAGAAAGTTCTTTGCTGCTTGGCTTCAATAATTTAGCAGAGATCAATCATTTCAGTCAATGTAATATAAGAATAATGTCCTAGTTTGAGAATGAAATTGGTGATAGAAAATGATTGAACAACGCAGTTCAGCATTACGAGCAAAGAGAACCTGAATCAAGAGCCTGAATGGACTTGGCTATTTTGGGGCAGGAATCAATGCTCAGCCAAGGGTATAGTCACAATTTTCAATTAAGTAAAGGATAATGGACAGCAGGGCAAGACCGTCAAAAGCGTCAAGAGCGCCGGAAATCATTCATTTTTTATGGAGAGTCGGCATTACCGGCGTCAAAAGCGTTCTGGGTGTGAGCGTGGCTTCATGAGCTTCACGGGCGTCAAAAAAAAGTTGAGCCTCATTTAACTTTATGGTAATGAGCTATGACACGGTTCGGCATCAACTAATCAGAATGTCAAACTCGCAGGATTGCTGCTTGTGGTTTGTCCGAATGTCCGTTTCACGTCATGGCTTTGACACTTTCGGCGCCGAACTGGGTTGAGCGTCGAGCTATGAGCTTCACCAGCGACTTTGACGCTTTTGACGGTTTCGGTCTGAATGCACAGTTACACCTACACCTGCCTTCTGTGCCAAGCCAAAATCAGCCGCTGTGTCTGTGTGTTGCTTATGTTTATCGGCCAAAATTAAACAAACATTCATACCCATCAATATGACATGTCCTTCTACATTCTGACAAAAATAAATACAGAGCCAAAGCCTTTTAACCAAAATTGTGCATGGGGATAGAAGTTGAAGCTGAAATGACTCACATGAGTACACATCTGCAGTATGCAGAGTTCTTCTGTCAACAACATAAGATTTGCATTTGTCTATAAACGGATCAAGTTTTAAATTCAAATTGGCGTTGCCCGGATAACAAGAGGAAATGTCAGAAGTGTGGAGGTCTTGTTAGCCTTGTAGATGGGTTAAAAGAAGTAGAATGCTTCGGGTCTGGATTATGAAATAAATGTAAATATTCCCATATAGATTGGCCCAAAAATATATATTTCAAAAAGGCCTAATAGAAAATCAATGGGGCAAACTGTACCATTGAATGCTTCAGTCATGCTGATGTCTTTTAATGTATAGGGACAAAAACTAGTGAAAAGAGCAACGATATTTTACAGGCCTTGATTTTGAGACCCAAACATTATACAGACAAGTTTCGAGCAAAAGCAGAGATGGTGCTGCAACCACTCTTCTGGATTCTGATTTGATGCAGAATGACTTTTCAACAAAAAGTAACAAATAGAAAAACATGTGTTCTCTGAATCTACATTAATGATGTTATTGGTTTCGGTTCTTAAACAACAGTTCTCCCGGCAGTTCATCTTGTAAATGTAAACTCGAATTCTCTGTCCAGAGTACCAACGTGAGGATGCCTCTGTGGGTTGCCGTGACGGCGCATGTTGGGTAATGGAGCCCTGGGGAGGTGAATGGATGTCGAGATGAAAGGGGCCGCTGCCCAAACGCCCAGACCGGCCGCAGCTGATGGATTGAGCTGTAAGCCCCTCGTGTCCCTGGAGGCAGGGCAACTGGCTTACAAGCGTGCGCTATTTTTCTCAGGATGAAGTCACACCGTGTTTTTTTAACTCCAAGGGTTACATGTCAGACCAGACCCTAAAAGTTTGCAAGCAGTAAGTCTGTGTGTGTGTGTGTGTGTGTGTGTGTGTGTGTGTGTGTGTGTGTGTGTGTGATTGTGCGTATGTGTTTGAGTGCTCCAGTTGCCTGAAATAGTTCTGTCACCCCTTAGATGGTCAAAACTCCTAAAATGAATGAAGAGTCCCCTCTAAGGAGCACTCCAGTGACTATGCATACTTTTAGAAAAAAAGTCATAGCCCAGGACTTTCACCTAAAAGATGATTTAAAGTGTCTAGTATGACCAGTCATAATTTGACACCCCTTCTGATGTGGAGAACTGACACATTGGTTTATGTGACATTTAAATCACTTTTACTTATGCACCAGTTATATATGAGGTGTAATGATATGACTGAATTATGTATGTATGTATGTTGAATGTTATGAAGATGTTGTGAGGCCAGCAAACTCGTGGGCATCACTCCATATTAATAAACAGTGACTCATTGTCCTCATAAATCACTGCTGCCCCTATCACTACTGTTGCAAAACAGTCTATAAATTATGGAGAAAGAGCCATTCTCTAAGCTTTAACGTTTAGAGGAGCTTAATGATTAAATCAGTGTAATGCAAGCCACTGGAGTCGGGGTATGGCCAAACTTAGATGTGTTTATGTGATCGACTGATTCCTGCTTACAAGCTGTTAATTTGTGAGTATGTGCAGTTGCCCTTGGCTCAAAGTCTTTCGTCTGCCTCAAGGAGTTGCAAATAGAATGCAGTCGCTGTGTTAACTGACAACAGCTTAACCCAACAATAGCTTAATGTTTTCCTGTCCATTTCAGATAGTGTTGCGACTTCAGTTCTTTCCTGAATATGTTCAGGCTATAGTCTCAGTAGAAACAGGCATATGCTACAGATTAGGACAGCATTTTTATTTTCTTTACTCTCTGATGGGAAAAAAAGAAATGTCATGCTGTAACTGTGGTCTTCTATATGAAGCCATTGAAACAGCAGAGAGACTGTGCACAACTATAAATTGACCAACTGAGATTGCTGTTCCAGATTAATAGTGTTGACAGCTTCATAGCATGATGCAAGCCTTTAAAAAAAGCAACCAGTGTAGCATATGCATTTTTGGCACAGTGTTGGGTGACAAAATTACCATTAAGATGAAAACATGAGTGATGACTCTGTTGCTATGTAGGTGTTAATACCAGCACACCATAAAACTGGTGTCGAACTTGGCTGTGTAATTGACGGGTCTTATCCTGTTTGTGTAGGCTGATGGTGTGACAAAACAATTAAACACACTGTTGAATGCTGTATTTATTTTGTTATGTTATTTATGCTTTATTTGACAAGTTATTTGCAAAGAAATACTTGGCTTTTTTGCCTTGAATTGCCTCGAGCAGGAATCTGCTAATTTATTGACCGAGAAATTTGCAACATGATTTTGAAAAACCCAGTGAACTAGCGAAAGGGATCGTCCAGGTTTTGTGAAACTCATGGCTATAAATTTCAAGAGTGCTGACCATATAAATCTACACAAGTCATAAAACCTTTCGGATGCAGATCAAATTGTTTCTTGGCAGCAGTTGTGACAACTTTCAGTCCTTCTTTTCAGGATATGAAAGTTGAGTTGAGATACATTTTTTCTGTGTCCTGTGCTTAGCTGACGAACGTGCTTCTCGAGTGAAATGTTTATGAGACTTTTGACAGAATATTATGAAGATATTGTGAGAAGGAGATATTAAATTGAATCATGAGTCCTCTGTTGCCGTTTTTAGAATAATGCGATATAATAATAATCCAATTTTGAGTTACACAAATCTTTCCAAGATTTAAAAACATATGCATACACACATGCATATATTTTTTTGTATTCCATAATGACAGTCACCAACAATTCTGTAAGTATGAATGAAGCAGCAGTTATGACCTAAAACCAGATATAATATCAGGAATATTACTTTGGCCTCTGTACAGTTCTGTTGTTTTTCCAAGCTCTTACTTTGTGTGCGCTTTAAAGGCTGTTAAACATATGTTCACTGAGGTTTGCAGACATTGGTAACATAGCTGGAGCTTAAGCTGTGGCCATCCCCACGTGGCTCTGGGAGCTGAGAGACACCCGGCACATGATGCGAATGGCTGACCTCACCTTTATGGGCAACAGTGATTTACTGCTCTCCTCACATGGGCAAGACTGACTTCCAACAACTTTTCACCAGCAAACACAGTCAAGGTCAGCCTAGTGCAAGGAGATAGAGGACTACATGGCTCTGAGATGTTCAGATATTACATAAGGTATTTATTTTAGAAATGTTACATTTACCAAACATCTCAGAGTTACGCCAAATTAGTTGCGTATTAGTTACCTATAAACACATTTAAAGTTCTTACAACTCTGGAGAAATGTTTTTTTCTTTGTCCAATAACAACCAGCATTCAAGGAACTATGTCCAACTGCTTAACCTAAAGATATTGCCGCACATTTCGGTAGCTTCATTTTAATAATTAATTTTTTAGGTCTAAGTCTGAGTTTATGGTGTCAGTTCTGTGTCAGTGGCTTTCTTCATTTCCCCCTTCTTGTCTGCAGCTCACTGTCTGAATACACTCTTTCTCTCTTTGAGTGTTGGGTTTCTGTAATACCAGCCTGACTTTATTTGTTAGCCACTCATTTGTTCAGTGACTGTTTTCCAGCAATGGCTATGGTTATGATGTGCCAATTTCAGTGCAACAAGTCCAAGAATGTCTGCTTCAGTCATGTCGGGTATTGGCTGCTTTGCATTAGATCACCCTAGATGGGATCTCAAGAATCTCTTCATCCGTGGCAACAAGCTCTTGGCTCAGGAGCAAGATGACAATGTGACACTAGTCGTATTTCCCCCCTGCTTCCAGGTAAACTTCCCCCCGCAGCCTCCAGGTAAAGGGCACACTCTTTACGCAGGTGCCAGAAGCAGTGCTGCTGAGTCAGGAGGGCATTGCCTTGCAAAAACGCATTTTTTTTTTGCCATCATCAGAACAAACATTTCCCAGTTCTCCTAGTCCAGGGTTCTATAATATGGTGAGTGCTTTGTAAGTAAAAAAAAAAAAAAAAAAAACACTTTCTTGATTTCTTACTTGTGGCTTTACTCTGGTGGTCTTTTCCATGAGACGGGTTGTCTTGTTTTTCTCTGTAACGTTAAAATTCCTTTCATTCATTCATTGATTTTTTACAATTTACTTAAGTTGTAGATAATGGTTGACCCACATCATGATATAAATGTGAATATGTAGGCTTGTATTAGTCCCGTATGTTCATCTCAGTGTGTGCATGTGTGCATGTCCTCATTGGTCAGGACACCTGCGGAGCCGGCAGTTGTGTGGGCAGCTCCTGTGTGGATGGCTGTGTTTTCGATCAGCTGGAGGGGCTTATGCGAGAGCCCCGCAAGTGGCGTGACCCCGTGGGCATCAATCACAGGCCGTGACAGGTAGGGTGGCCACACCAGCATGACTATAAGGCCACGTTACAGCTTCACTCTGTCATGAGCCGCCGGGGGCTCTCGGAGTTATTCACTGAACCATTTACTGAGGCCCCCCATGGCCCAATTAGGCAACTGTCCATCAGCCACACGCTCCCATGAGGACAACTCAGAGCAGGGTATTTCTAAGTGTTCATTTTCCTAACCATCCAGGATTTTTTTATTCGCTCATGGTTTAGGAAAGCAGGCAGAGGATAGACCCTTTCTTTATTGTTTTATTTTTGGATTTTGCATGGCCAACTTTTGAAGTAAAAAAAGCTAGACATTGGAGCATCTGTTTCACCCCAGATTCCAGTTTTCTGGCATCCCTTTTGGTGATATCTGGTCACCCCATTCTTTTCCTTTGAATTGTGCATCCCACCAATGTAGCAGGAGCTCCTGGCTGGCTCGCCAAAACTGGCTGCTGGTTTGCATAAGGTTGCGGTGCAGGCCTTTTGTGCCTGGCTTTGGGTAAGCTGTGGCCTGAAGTGCCCAATCCACCTGCTAGTCCCCTTCGGTGGGAGTCTCACACTTTGCACCAATCCCCCAAAGCCTCTTTGTCAGCTCTGTTGATTGAGGGCTGTTCTCCCCCACTCCTTGTTTCTATGAACACTATCACTCTCTCATGATCGCAGCCTTCAGGCAGGTCATAAACATGCCAGTCTCCATGTACCATTAGTCATGTAGTCTTCATATGACAAACGGTCCTGAGCCTCAGTGACAGCTGAGAGTTTAGGTGATGCAATGGCAGATTTTCAAATTACATGCAGTTCATCTGCGTCCTTCAAAAGCTGATCGTTGAGTTTGTTCTGAGATGAGCACAGGCAGCATGTTTGGCCTTACCTGGAGCTGTCTCAGAGAAAAACAGCCTGGCCTGGCCTGCATACATCAGCTGTTTCTGGCTCAGCCGTTAGATTCGGAGGTTGTCACCCGCCGCGGGGTTGTGACCTTTTTACCCCGCGGTGCATTGAAAATCTGACGCATTACAATACTCTGAGGCACGGCGTACTTTGATGCCTGTCAGCCAATGAATGTTCCTGCCTGCCCTCAACTTTGGGGTGGTGATGACACTCCAGACCTCACAGACAAAGTGATGGGCCGGCCAGGGCATTCAGAGCTGTTTGCTTGACCTTCAAATTATATTTTTTTAAACTCATGACTTAAATAATAAAATAAATGTAAACAGGTTTGTTGAGCACAGAGCTCTTCTTTCTAGTTGACTTTACATAAAAAAACAGGTTTGTTGGGCAGAGAGCTCTTCTTTCTAGTTTTAGCAGTTGATACAATTGATTAGTTATCTAATTGTTTTGATCACATCTTTATCTTCAGTTCTAATGGTTTTACACACTATGTACCCACATGGGTGCTTCACGTTCAGACTGTCGACGGTAGCCACAGGGAGCAGAAGCTTGTAGCCAACCTTTGCTATTGATCCAACAGCCCAACGCAGGCTGCCAGCCTCCACACAAATTATCATCAGTTACATCAGATATCAAAGAAAAATATCAGCAATACCATTGAAATGCTTTTGTGCGAGACGTTCTGGCTAGTTTAGTGAAAAAAGGGGAAGAAACAAAAAGTGATAGATTTACAGCAAATTTTTAGATTCTTATACTCAAGGTCTGCTTCACACATTGTTGCACGTACTTCTCGGAAGACAGGGCAGGAGTTTGCGTGCTTTCAGAAAGTGAAAGAATGAAGAACCTTTTAAGCTCAGAAGATCAAATCCAGCAAACAATGTCACCTTGTAAAAACAGTGTTTTTATATTGATATAAACATATTTTTAGGCATTCCATTTTGGGAGTACTTTAACGAGATAGAACCTTTTGCAGGAGACAATAACCCCAAAATATCTTGTGTTTGCTCAGGCTGTTACCACATCTGTGAATGGTTGTTCCTTTGCTAGATAAAAATAACTCTCCATTCAATGTATTTAGCCATCAAAAATCTCTGTGCACATTGAAATGTGCTTTTTGTTATGTTTGTGTCTCTGTACATGCACTGAATTTGTGTGTGTGTGTGTGGGTGTGTGTGTGCGTGTGTGTATGTGCACATGTGTGCGTGTGCACAAGCAGCCTGTGCTGCAGTGTCCAAAATCCTGCTGCGACATCATGTGAAGGGCAGCAAACGAGGGGGGACTAAAGGACATGCTGTGAGCCGTGGCATCTGAGTGGTAAGAATGCCTGTGTGACCCCCTCAGGCTGAGCGCTGGGCTCCAGTGGAGATGGGGCTCGCTATGCTATGCTATGCTGCGCTGCGCTGCCTGAGGGGGTTAGTCCAGGTATGGCAGCTCTGCTCCTCCCAGAATCCTCTGCCCTGCTGCCTGCCACCGTGTCACCACTCCCCCAGTCCACGCGGGGACTCATTAATGGCCTGATTGACACGTTGGGATGGTGTACATTTCATTGATGAGAATTTCAGAGGCCAGACTCGTGATCTCTCCAACTGATCAGCACGTCACCCTGAAGCCATCCCAGATCAGTTTCAAACACCCAGCTTCTTCCTCAACTCTGTCAAACCCCTGTCCCTGTCCCGGACCCCAACTCCAACCTGGGGGATACACCAGAAGGTAACAAGCACATGGTTCTTCAGTTTGTGTGAATTTATTTAGGTATGCTGGATTTTTAGTGGCAATTGGTCTCCATGTAAAAGTATGCATGCTCTGCAAAAGTATGCATGTATTTTGAAATGTAGAAACTTGAGATTTTCTAACCTTACCTCTATATCAGTTGAACATCAGTGTGTACAGGGCTTTACCCTATTCTTTACTTGATTTTAATCTATTGCCAAACTGTAAGATAGTCTTTTGTATTTATTATAGCATGGGATATTAAGTGACACATTAGTTGATTCAGTTGTGGGCACGTTTGTTCAGTAGTGCTGTTTGATTTAACAGTATATCAGAACTGTGAAGTGATTATGACTCTAATGAATTAAGCACAATAGTTGATACATGAAGTATCTCACTGCTCATGAGCAAACAGGGCACTGGCCTGAGCAAGAGGTGCTTATTGTTAGGGTGTGCAGGAGGTGTGTGCTCCACTGACCCAAAGCAACATACCATGCTGCTAAAGAGCTATGTGGATATGCCAGCCATGTAGGTGTTTAAATCAAAGCCCAGCCAGGCCTAGAGGAGGGAGGGCTCCTTGCCGGCCTGGGTCAGGTGGGGAGGGGGAGCTGTTGAAATATGGCTGGACAAACGTGTGTTATCTTTTTTCTCCGGCATCCGGCGTCCAGCCCCAGTGTGTCATCAGTCTCAGCCCAGACCTGGCTCCAGCTCAAAGGCGATGCTGGGAAACGGGATCCATATGGTGCCACTATAAAGACTGCTCCGCACCTCCGCCTCAACCAAAGGTCCTCACCACCCGCCTCACTGCCCACCGTCCACACAGGTCTCAGCAGACGTCTCCTAGATCGTCTCCTAGGGCTGCATCAGTCCCATCTGCATCACAAAGGTTTGTGTGCTGGCAATTCTTTCTTTTACCTTCTTTGTTAATGAATTCATTTATTGATGTCAACTGTTATCCAAGTGTTTGAAAGCTTTTCAACAAGACACATCCTTTGATTTCTACTCCAGTTCTATTGTCATTTAATTTAATAATTATTTGGGAGGAAGCTTTGATAACTTTGTTTGATTAAGTACAGTGAATCAGTTTATTTAATGTTCTTATTAATGATAAGTTGTTATAGGCTACTAGATGTTGGTTTACTGTTAATGGTATCAGTTCTACTCAGCATCATCTCAGTTACACACTTTTTGGCCCAGTGGCCGTTGTTTGCAAAACAGTCTGAGAAAAAAGAGGATGTTTCTGTGGTTTTCAGGGAGGTCCAACTGAATTTGCTATGAAGATACTGTATCATGTCGTTTTTCTACTTCTGCTGGGAGGGATCTCCTGCCAGAACAAAAACAACGCCAAGCCAAGTGGAAAGTCGTCCAAAAAAGCTGGAAGTCAGGCTGGAGACGGAGCGCACGATGATGATGCTGCTGACGGGGGTCGAGACTCTGGCACGGGGGGGCGCGGGAGCTCGCACCAGACCACCTCCAACAGCAAGTCAGCCGACGAGATGAAGCTGCACTCCCTCAAGAACACGCAGGTCACCTGCAACGACGGCACGGCAGCAGGGTGAGGCTGGACAGGGCAGACCTGCCGTCATTTCATTCTGGCCTTTTCATGTCTTCTCTTTCATCATGTTCAGCACTTTCATGTTGTATTCATCATATTTATTCATTCTGAAATACTGAATATATTTCAAATATGAAAAGAGTAGACGTTTGTTTTAAATTGTGCTCACTAGCAGACTTCTGTTGTAAACAGAATTTAGCTGTCCACATGTTTGCTCTTTTTACAGACCTCCGTTGTAAACATGTAAAGATTTAAACATATTATCATTTTTGCTCTTTTAGAAAAGTTGCCTGGCCCATTGCTTTAGTTATTTGCAAGAGGAGACAAACAGGCTAAACAAACTCTCATACTTCTAAAATATTGAAGACATTGATTGTCATTTGTCTTTAGCTTTCATTTTCGTTTAGAATTTCAACCTATATATTTCTGATATGTCACGCGTAACAAACATGAAGTCGTGACATGTTAATGGGTGTCTGTGACACGTTTGTAAATGCCCACATATGGACGTGTCAGAGCTATGTCATCCATTCATAACTCAATCTATATTTATTTGTCGTCCACAGGTTTTACCTAAAGGAGTTCAAAGGAAGCAAGAGATGGCTGATATTTTTGGAGGGCGAGTATTTAAAACTTGACCAGTTAATTTTATCTGTGGAAGTCAACATGCTTAAATGCTGCACTCAGTGTTATTTTGACTGGTGGTCATCTCCGTAGGATTTACATTCTTTCTTGCTGTTTTCTAGAAACAGCCTCATATAAACATCACTTGCATTCAGCCTCTTCATATATATAGTGTAGTGGTGTTCCTCAACCTAGTTACAAGGAAAGCATGTGGTCACTCAATTTGAATAACAACAAACAATCATAATGAATAGTTCAGGGAGAACTCTGTCTGATTTGCTATACACTGTACTCTGTAGATACAATATATTACTCCTAAAATTATGAGCAATGCAAAGTGAGATGAGCTGTTGCATTTCCCTTTAACTGGGACGTGCACTATTACTTGTACTCAAATTGTCATTAACACATTTTAGTTTGTGACCGTTTTAGTCATTCACTGTGGAATACGTCTTCTTCACTGGCCATTCTAATTTGTTTATGCTTCCACTAATTACTTCAGTGCCATGAACCAGTACCTAATGATTCAGTACCTGCCTTATTGCAGAAGACAACCAGATTTTGGGCATCCTGCTCAGAGTGGTTATGAAACCATTGAGCATACAGATTGTCCAGCATCAGTGTGTGTGTGTGTGTGTGTGTGTGTGTGTGTGTGTGTGTGTGTGTGTGTGTGTGTGTGTGTGTGTGTGTGTGTGTGTGTGTGTGTGTGTGTGTGTGTGTGTGTGTGTGTGTGTGTGTGTGTGTGTGTGTGTGTGTGTGTGTGTGTGTGTGTGTGTGTGTTTCTACATAAAGAAACCTAGTTGGGCCATATGCAGGCCCAGGCAGACTTGTTAGCCAGGTGAATGCAGCAGGTGTAGCAGCAAGTGGATTCCCTAGATTAGCGCAGCTCATTCACAGAGAGCCTGTGCTCCCCCCAGCAGGTGAGAATATAAGGCTAATATTAGTGTCTTATTTTTAGGTGGTTGGTGCTGTTACAACAAAGACACCTGTGATTCCAGGTATAAAAATACCCCTCGACTGATGAGCTCCACCGACTGGCCACAGACACGCAAAGGTAAGGCATGTGCCGACCAAAACCAAGCGCACTGACAGATGCCTCAGAATGCCCAATATAGAGCGGATGTGTTCTGTCATTTAACAGGGACTGGAATTCTGTCCCCGCAAAGTGAAGAAAACCCTCACTGGTATAATGCCAACATTGTGTGAGTATGTTGCTCCTGCCTCAATTTGAACTGACTTGATTAAGTAAGACTAAACTGGATTGGGAAGTATCGCCATGAAATTAAAGTGTGTGTGTGTGTGTGTGTTTGTCTGTGCCATATTTAGGTTTATTCCTTACTGCACTAGTGATGTGTGGAGTGGCACCAAGACTACAAAGCCCAAAGAAAAAGGAAAAGACACAGGCAAGTGGACACAACAACTATTTATCACTGCTTTAGGTTCCAGTGCATAAATGCATACCGGTATAATAGTGCGTTTATAGGTATTGCCCGCATGTTTACAGAGATGCATAACTTGTGCTTCCTTGTGTGTTCTTCCTTCAGTGGATTATACGTTCATGGGCTCCCTCGTCATACGAGAGGTGATCAAAGACCTCACCACCAAAGGAATAAAACAAGCCAAAGTTGTTATGCTTTCTGGCACAAGGTAAACTCTTGCCCCCTCACTTAACTGGCACCGACAGCTCTGTATAGATAGATAACAGACACTAATAGCCCAAAGAAGAGGCGTGTAAGGGCACATTTAGCATATATAATAAGGTGCCCTGAGCAATAGCCTCCCAGCCACTAAATCAGCGTTGGCTGAAACCTTATCCCCCTGCGTTGTCCTTGTTTGAAGCCCTACGCATAACAGTGGCACAGACTATTCTCAGCACATCCTGTCGTCTTCCATAATATGTTTACTGGAAGACGCTTCCACATAGACAGTGACGAAATGTCTATAGGAGTGGACCAATAGCATGGAGGGGGACATGCCTCTAGGTTAACGTAATAAGCACCCAACGCTATGAAGTATTTAAACTGCTCTCTGTTACTTTTTCATTGTTTTAAAACCAATCTACGTAATACTAGTAATAAAGACTACTGCTAATAAATGATTCTCTCTGGCATAAACTTCTATTGGTGAGCACGCTGTATATGTAAAGCTGGACTAACTCCACCTATGCACCTTTGGTGAGTAGTGCGGGGGGAACAGGTGTGCTGTTGAACATCGAGAAGGTGTCAAATCAGCTGGAGCAGCTCGGGAGCGAAGCTCAGGTGCGCGGGCTGGTCGACTCTGGGTGGTTTCTGGAGGGCCGGCAGCAGAAGGTTCTGGAGTGCTCAGATGGGATCTCCTGCTCGCCAGTGGATGCCATCAAGAAGGGACTGCGGTAAAAAAGCACCGAGATCTGACCTGGAGTTGGTTAAACACGCGCTTGTTTTGAAGCTATTCTGAGCAGGTGGCCTTTTCCTCTGTGCCGTTTAGGTTATGGAGTGGAAGTATCCCGGAGAAGTGTCGGCAGCAGCACAAACGAGGCGAGGAATGGCAGTGCTTTTTTGGACACAAAGTCTACTCCTCCTTGACCCGTGAGTCCCAATAAATCACATTCATTCACCACAATAGTCACGGCTTTCTTAAAATGACCTCTGCTATTATGGCCGCGCGCTGAGGAGCTGAGCGGGTGAAATAATAAGGACCTGTCCTGTGCCCCGCAGCGCCGCTGTTTGTGGTGCAGTGGCTGTTTGATGAGGAGCAGTTGCGTGTGGAGAACATCTACATGGGGGGTCAGACCCTCTCGGACCAGCAGTGGACCTACATGCAGAATCTCGGCAGGGAGCTGAAGACCTCATTCAAGGATGTCACGTAAGTAGCCTGACACTCGGGAGAAATGATTTTGTTTCTACGTTTCCTTGTCACCATATAATCGTGTGTTATCGTCACCCCTCCTCAGTGTTTAGCTGACGTAGTGTGCTCCCTTTAGGGCCCTGTTTGCTCCGTCTTGCCTGTCCCACACACTGATCACCAAAAGGTAAGGACACCTGAACTTGTGTAGCAGACACCTGAACTTGTGTAGCAGACACCTGAACTTGTGTACCACAGACACCGGAACTGCTGTACCACACACATGTCAAGTTGTGCACCACAGACAACTGAACTGGTGTGCCACACATATGCTAACTGGTGTACCACACACATACTAACTTGTGTACCACAGATACCTTAACTTGTGTACCACACACACATACTAACTTGTGTACCACAGATACCTGAACTTCTGTGCCACTCACACAACTTGTGTACGAGATCAGTGGCCCTGTGTGCTCTCCCACTCCGCCCCTCATCTGCGCCCGCCGCCCCTGTAGTGCCATCCCTCCTGGATGAGCTCATGCTCCCCGTTTGGTCCACTCGTCCATCACGGCGCATTCTGGATGTCACCAAATGCCACTTCACACTTTCACAAAGCTATCAGTCACCGCCCTCCCCGCCCCATGCCCGGCGCTGTGCACGGCAAGTGGGGCAGAGGCGCCCGGGGGTCGGGCTTTTCCCATGGCCTGAGGTGCGCTCCCGTGAGCGCGGTGAACCATGAGGGTGAGGTCACGCACGAGGTGGGCTTTTTGGGGCGTCAGGAGTACATCGGAGAGGTTTGTTTGTGGTGTTTTGTAATTCAACTCCAAGCAGTCAGGACTCGAGGGGTTAAGCGGCGACCACATCAAAGCCCAGATGTAAACTGGATCGGTTCAGCATGGCTGTTTTACGTGGTTTGTCATTCGATAACTTTTTCCTCGTTTTCTTTCTTTCAGTAACTGGTTGGATTTCCAGGTGAAGGGCACTTCTCTCTCACGAGCAATCCAGTGCTGGGACAAGAGTCTGCAGGAGGCCAACAAAAACAGCAAGACGGCGCTCAAGGGCTGCCCCTTCCACCTGATCGATAACTGCCACTGGCCCCAGTGCAACCCCACCTGCCCCGCTCTCGTGGACCCGGCCACGCAGCAGGAGATGACGCTGCTCCAGGTGCTGGCCAGCATGGGCCTGGACCTCCACAAGCTGGGTCTGGACCCCAGGCGTGACGCCCACGCCGTCAGCATCGTGGGCAGCGGGGGTTAAGAGACGCAGAGTGCAGGTGTAGTAGTGGCATCTCCGCGGGCATCCCTTACACTATTTAGATGTGGGTCAGATAGAACGCTGGCACTCTCCTGATCCTCCTCATCATTCCGTCTGTGCTCCAATGCCGTGTCCTGACCCGTGGTTCTGCCGCTGGGTTTCTGTGCTCCAATGCCGTGTCCTAACCACTGGTTCTGCCGCTGGGTTCCTGTGCTCGCACGCTCTCCTGGCTCCGCTGTGTGTTCTCTATAAACGGAAGGTTCTGGGCTTCTGCCAGAAACTCTAGGGTGATGCATGAGTGCTGAGTCTCTGTAACTTGTTACCGTGTCTGCAAAATACTGATGGCGGTGCTCCATAAACGCACCTCTCTTTTTTTCTTGTCTTACAGAACCATCATAGTATGTTTATTTGTATATTTGACAAACTCTAGTGTTTAGGTAGTTGAGTTCAGTGGCCGGGTTTTGGAAGTACAAAGGCAACATTAGATCTGAGGCACTAGTTGAAGAGGGCACTGCCTTGAGCGCCACAGCAATCCTTCAGCACCCCACAGCTGTTGGTCCTCTCAGCGTGGGGGGTGGCTAATTGATCCGCAATACTACTAAAGTGTTAGCATACGCGCATCACTGAGATTTGTTTCGTCTGATGTGACAACATGGCGCTGCATGCCGCGATAATGTTCTGTTACTGTTAGCCGACACTGTTGAACACACGCATGTGCAATTTGTTCTTATTTTTGCCATGTGCATGCTAGGTAGAGGTGTTTCTAAGATGTCTTCAACGTTGTACTTTAAAGTGAGGCAACAAACTGAAACAGAAATATAAACATATTGAATGGGATTTTGAGTAAGTTATTGTTTTGTTGTTTTTGTTTGGGGCATTGCTTTGAAATGAGTGGGATACAAATGACAAACTCAATGTACTGAGGGCTCTTTGTTCTAAACTGGTATTTACCTGAAATGTTTTAAGTGTCTAGTATTTCAGATATTATATTTCAGATATTATATATTAAAGATATTCTATGTAATATTATTTATCAATATATTCTTGCAATATTTATCATATATGTTGACAATTAATAAAGTGACAGCTTTTAAGCACATTTTCACATTTCATTCTGAATCACATGTGATGGGTTTGAGGGTATAGTACTTCTGGTAATCAGCCAGAGCTGAAATGGACATTGCAATGCCTCTAAGCCCACAAGAGGCTGCTATTCCTGTTATGCGAGTTATGGCTGTTGGTCAGAAGAAAGGAATGTGTGGCACTGTGGCAGATCTCTGACTTCACTGGTCTGTTTCAGTTAAAGGATCCAGACAGATGTTTGCAAATTTGTGAATCAGATTATTGTGTTATGTGATCATGAAGCATATTATAGACTCTCTAGGAGCAGATCAAATTATATGACAAGAAATGTTAAGTCACATACTGTAGCACCCTGGACACAGGGCTTATTGTACTCAATACTGTGAACCTTGTGAGAAAATCCTGACGCTCTCTCCCTGTCTGGATT
Organism: Sardina pilchardus; assembly: GCF_963854185.1. Taxonomy (NCBI): domain Eukaryota; kingdom Metazoa; phylum Chordata; class Actinopteri; order Clupeiformes; family Clupeidae; genus Sardina; species Sardina pilchardus. The sequence continues at coordinate 50,032,436 of NC_084994.1, forward strand.
CCATCTCCGTATGACCTAGCCTATGCCACAGGAATGCTGAAATTTGTTCTTTCAGTTTGTTTCCAAAATATTGCAAGACATTTGATAGCCTAGTTATTGTGTGATAATGCAAAATGAACAGGTGATTTAAGGAGAGAGTAGCATTATGGCAAGCAGGTTTAACATTTAATCACACCACACCTCGACAAGGTGAAGTCCCATTCTCTCACACAGGCATACGGCATTTGTGGGTGTTTTGGAGCGGTAACCAATTACGCCATGCAAACGCTGCATCACCATTGAAATCAAATAGGAAATTCAATATTGTTTGCACCTCCAAGTGGTCTGTGACATGAGTTTGTGTGAAAGAATTTTGTCCTAGCACTTTTTCAGTGTCCCAACATGTCCTGAAAAAAAAAAAAAAAAAAAGACAGTGTAGGCTATTTGTCAAACATATAATTCATTCCAACATTTTAATGACTTAGGCTATTTAAAAGATGAGGCTCATGGGAACAACATACTTTAGTTTATGATCTACAGTAGCAGAGGACATAGCCTACGTTCAATGCAGTGGTGTTTGTCCTGGACCGCTGTCTTAGACAATCATTGCTCCTGCTGTGCTTGAGAGACGTTGGAGAACATTCAGTCACTTCTGGTGTCTTCATTTACTCTGTGCCCCACAGTTTCCTCTCCGAACATCACCCCTTTTGACCATTTTTGAAAACAGACTGATGATTTTTTGAAGGAAGCTCTTCCTTTGACCATTAGGCTAATGTCCATAATCACTTTCAACCATTCAAGTTGAGGGTTTTCTAATTTTAGAGATCCACATTTTCTGGTCCAGAATGACATAACGTTAAAACGACTTGCCATAGTGTGATTGGCGAGAGCTCATGTTACCATTTCCTGAGCAGCTGGAAGAAAACACGTAGATATTGCATGCGCATTTGAGATGAAGGAGTGCCGTCTTCAACAATGGCAGAAGCAAGCGACAACAGTACACCACTGCAGGTATGATACTACTTATAACAAAGCTTGTATGTAAGGGGAAATGCCTTATGATAGTTTTGCTAAGGTAAAAATAGGCCTGTAGAATTTGTCGCTTTTTAAACCGTTTTGTCTTAGCGTCGGACTTGATTGTTATGGTGTCTATACCTTCCATTTCGGATAACCAGCTAACGGATCCGAACAAAACACTATTTCAAAACACTGCATTTTATTAAACGGCGGAATACAATTAAAGGCTATCCAACATCATCGCATCATTACCAATCCGTTTGCGCATTCCATTTTCCATAGAACGGAGCGAGCGTAGCCTTAAAAGGGTTTGCTTGCTGAGGCTTCGAAACGTGTCAAACCACTCTGGTTTTCATGCCGAAGCCGTTTGTAATGAGCTCAAGACATGATGCGACATGTGGTGAAACGCTTGATCACTGTTCATTGAGGATGTATTTGTATGTTTACAAGGCTCAGGAAACGGCCCAACTAGAAGAACATTTGCAGGGATGGAGAGAGGTGATACTGGCTGTGGATCAGGTGCTGCGGTGGCAAAAGCCGTGGTTCCCGCTTGCACTGATTGGGTTCACCACCGCATTCTTTCTGTAAGTTTGCGATAGCCTACCCACACGTGGGAACTAGGCTACTGAAATGTCCTACGCAGTTCAGTTGGACAGATGTGCCAGACATTCTCTTGTTTTCTGTTGTCCTGTGATGATCTAACCTTATGTGTCCTTAGGTCACTGTATTACCTGGACCCGTCAGTGCTGACCGGAGTTTCGAGTAGCATAGTGATACTAAGTCTGGCTGACTATTTGGTGCCCATAATTGCCTCTAAGATCTTTGGATCAAATCAGTGGTATGTTATATTCACCATTATTGTTTAGAATAGGCTATGTTGGCAATGTAAAAATGGAAAACTGGAAGTAACAGTATGATGAAAAGTAAGCAAACGAACAGATGATGCCACTACACATTTATGAAGGCCTATCTGGTACACTGGCCCTAAGTCTACCCAGTCTGAGGACATACTGTACACTATATTGCCAAAAGTATTCGCTCACCTGTCTTGACTCAGATATGAACTTCGGTCACATCCCATCCTTAATCCATGGTTTATGATGACGTCGGTCCACCCTTTGCAGCTATTACAGCTTCAACTCTTCTGGGAAGGCTTTCCACAAGGTTTAGGAGTATGTTTATGGGATTTTTGACAATTCTTTAGTGATGTTGGACGAGGCGACTGGCTCTCAGATCTGCTCTAATTCATCCAAAAGGTATTCCATTGGGTTGAGGTCAGGACTCTGTACAGGCCAATCAAGCTCATCCACACCAAACTCTGTCATCCATGCCGTTAGGCCTTGCTTTGTGCTCTGGTGCACACATGTTGGAACAGGAAGGGGCCATCCTCGAGCTGGACTTGGCCCCTTAGTTCCAGTGAAAGAAACTCTGAATGCTTCAGCATTAACCAAGCGATTTTGGACAATTTCATGCTCCCAACTTTGTAGGAAGTTTGGGGATAGTCACTTCCTGTTCCAACATGAACGTATGTGCCCCAATGCACAAACCAAGGTCCATAAAGGCAAGGATGATAAAGTTTGGTGTGGATGAACTTGACTGGCCTGCACAGAGTCCTGACCTCAACCCAATAAAACACCTTTGGGATGAAGTAGAGTGGATCCTGAGAGCCAGTCTCCTCCTCCAACATCAATGTATGACCACACAAATGCGCTTCTGAAAGAATGGTAAAATCCCATAAACACACTCCTAAACCTTGTGTAAAATCTTCCCAGAGGAGTTGAAGCTGTTATAACGACAAAGAGTGGACCAACGTCATCATAAACCCTATGGATTAAGGATGGCATGTGACTGAAGTTCATATGTGAGTCCAGACAGGTGAGTGAGTACTTTTGGCAATATAGTGTATGGGTGTCATAGTAGTTTCTCAGTCACCAGTGAATTACTGTGATTTGGAAGGGAATATGTCACATTCTCTCTGCAGATGTCTGCATGTGCATTATGGTTATTGGAATTCTCTCACTAGCAGGGTGTCTGAACAGCAGCGTTTCCACGAGATATGCATAAGTCTGGTGAAGACATACCATCGCTTCACTGATTGGTGGAAAGGCTTTTTCAACTTCAAGGACAGGAGGCCAAAGACGGTAAATTGAATGTAAAATGTAGTCAGTGTAATTTAAGGTTTCATTCCAAGTTTGCAAATTGAGCTCAAAGCTGTATTGACTGTTTCCTAATGCTGAAATGTGTTGCTTATAAATGAGCTCTGTGTTAAATGTGAACTGTCTTCCCTATTCAGTACTTCCTATTGGTCTTAAGCGCTCTGTTGGGGATGGCATGGGTTGGACAGCAGGTCCATAACCTGCTGTTGACGCATCTGATCGGTAAGTACTGTTGAACTTTCAGAGGTGAAATCAATCATCTCAAAGATGTTTTCATGAGATTGTTTTTAGTCAGATTCAGATTGTCTTGCAAATGAATAGTAGTGTAGAGAATAAAAGAATCAGGGCTGTTATTAAACATTTGACTGTTTTCAGAGACATTTGTCCGTATTAAGTCTATATTTGAGGTTTTTCCCTTTTTGCAGTCACATTCGTCTTGCTTCTACCTGGAATAATGATTTGTGTGTCAAAATACACTGCCATGGTGCGGAGGCTTTTCAGACGGGGGAAAAAGAATGACTGAGCATCTGACACTCTTCTACTGGACGCAACGTCTTTCGGTCTCACAGACTAGAAGGTCTCCAACATCGCAACATCGTTACCACGCTCAAAGCAGTATCTTCTAAGACCACTAGTGTAGTCTGTTAAGGCACTGTAGGGAGGGCACAGTTATTCTGCTTGAAATGTGTCCCACATGCTCCATGGGTTGGTTTCCTCAGACTGGTACATTATACATTTTATATTTTATATTTATGTGTGGCATTCACTGGTTCCAATGTACCAGGTCATCTTTATTAGCACTATATTGTGAACACAGAAGTGTTATGGTCATGCCAAAGACCACTGAATGTCAGTTTAGCTGCAACCCTAGCCAAAATAACTTCCTCGTTCACACATTCCGACATTCAGAGGTCAATCTGTTTTAAGTCTATGCTGTACTTTGCATAGATCATCACACATGTATTTATTATTTGTGTATTTTTGCTGTTTTCATGTGATTTATTTAAGAAATGCCTTAGTGGCTTCCACAATAAAACACATTTGGTAAAAAAAAATATTTGTCTTTTATGAAACATTGTTCAATAAAGAGATAAAAGATTTAATCATTCCATAAACAGTGTGACTTGGAGCCAGTATTCAGAAACAAAAACAGTAAACTTGCATCACTACAATAACATGTAGTAGGTTATAGGGATACATACGTGATTTTTTTTCTCGCAAATTCTGGTTGGATGTTTAATTTTTAAGAGAAAAGCATGCTGCTGATTAAAATGTCCTACAACATTATGTCAAATGTTCAAGTGTGTTTTCTATGAAGACCTTTGCTTGAAACAATTATGTGTTTTATAAAATGTTGCATTCATTTCAAAAGCCCTAAATCATGATGAAACTATATACATTTTAGGATATGTGTAAAACTCTCTACGGTGACGTGAGCTGAGAATCCAACTTAGGCAGAAATCTTATGGACATTGTCCCAATTCTGAGATAGATGATGAACATGTCAACCCTACTGTAAAAAACCCAGCAAGAAACCAGCATATGGTTTTCTTCTAGCTCTTGCTGGTGTAGGTGGTTATGCCACCACATGCTGGCGTGACCATCTGAGGAAGCTGGTTCCGCTAGTGTGACCAGCCTGCCCAGCTTGATATTGTTGGTTTAAGATAGTCATGCTGGTTGGCTAGAATGACCAACATAAGCTGGTGTACTATACTTGCAGGTAGGCCTATACTATAGTCAAAAGGCAAACTCTCTGCCATTTTCCACCTGCCTATTTGTTGTCAGGTTATCAGGGAACTTAAAATAGTCCAAAAATGGCTGCAACATAAAATGTTCCCAGAGGAGTGTGACGAAAACTAAGTCTGTCTGACTATCGGCGCATCAGCTCCAAATTAAACTACCTCTTTTATTCAGGGTGTCTTTGGATGGCCAGAAGATGGAGCTACGGCTCCATTTTAACCACCCGAGCGTACAGTCAGAAGCAAGTGTATTTTAGTCTGTAGGGGCGGGAAAATGCGCATGGTTCAAATAAATTGTAGGCCTACTTTGACGTTATAACGAGTATATTTCGGGCGTAACATACCAACCAAGTTAGCAATAAATCAATGCCATATCCTACCACCACTCCTGGATTAATCACCTGCCACCACCGGACTGGATTTTGCTACCTGCGTATTCCTCTCAAGATGACGTTCAAGAGGAAGGTGCACGAAATCCCAGATGGATCAGGACTCTTTCCTCAAAGGAGTCTATCGCATGAGGAATGGCTGTGGCCAACGGTCACGACAGGGGTGGATGACAAATTTAAATCAGGTACTTTAGCCTAATTGTTGTTCACACACACACACACACACACACACACACACACACACACACACACACACACACACACACACACACACACACATCAGCAGTAGTGGCACGCAAATGGGAGGTGACAACTCCATCAATCGAAAAACAAAGAAACTTACGTTGAGTAGGCCTACATTCTTACACTAGTTGCAAGACAGAGCCAGTAGACCTGTACGATAATCCAGTCAGTGTGTTGGGCTCTAACACAAGTTGAGTTAGAAAATGGTGATACTGTATGCAGCTGAATATAATGAACTTTGTTACAGCTGAATGTCATGGTCATTGGATATTGGATATTGTAGGCCTAAAACTCAGGTTCTGCCGTTATTTTGACTTTGACATAAGTACTGACTAAGAAACCTAAATGTTTTAAGACTTTCCAAATGTAGCGTTCTTGTTTTCTGTGACTTGCTCTGCTCTTTTTTGCCCTCCTGTGGGCAACTGTTTCCACCCCTCGTCAGAGCCGCAGAGAGACTTGGCCAACCACGGAATCGAATGGTCGACATGTTGGAGCCCTTCAGTTCTCTGTTAGGGCCTTTTGCATCGAAAGACGTTGGTGGTTACATTTATATGCCTGTTAATGGTGAAAATAACCTACTTATTTCAACACAGTATATTCGCCCCATACGGTTATGCACGCTGTAGTCATCTCGTTGGTATCCAACATGGCGTTAGTTGGCCAAACTTTCTATGCGCTCTGCCCCCCGTTGAGGCTGAACTTGCTTCTGGTTATTTCAAGCCCTGTCTCGTACAGAGACAATCTTTCTTGAGATAATTATTGCCAATGGATACGTTTGTCATTTGCGTTTCAAGGAGCAGTTTAGGGCAATATGTTGGAAATGTGTCATACTACAAATTTAGTGATTATGGGTAAATATGTTATCTCGGCGAAGGCGTTATTTTAATCACAAATAATTCCTCATATTAGTTATGTCTGGTGTTGAATACTTGGTGAGCAACGTTGAAATACAAACACACAGGCTAATGGAATGAAAATAGGAGGATCCCACCTGCACCACCCACCTTATGCGCACGCCCGTTCATGTGCGCAACAATTTGTCTGATTAAACACAACTCTGCGAGCGGAACTTTTAATTAGGCCTATGCATTTTTAATAATTAAAAAAATAACAAATTAACCTTGCTTTCCAGTGATGCAGTGAGTGTATCACCTACAGACGCTCTCTGAAAATTTAATCTCTTGTTAAAAATAGCCCTTGAAGAGTGCGCTGACTGGTGGTGTGTGGGAGAAACCTAAAAAGGTCGCACAAGAAGAGCACTGTTAACATAATATATGAAGTTGTATTCAATTAAATTACTCAAAGAAAAGCAAAATCTCTTTCCAACGACTATTACGTGTAAGTAATACAATTTCTAGGCTGTTACAATGTAGCCGAGGCTACTAAATTATTTCTGAATTAAATCGCAAGTGTTTGACACTCTAAAGCAAAAAGCAAACATATAAAAATATATATATTGGTAGTTTGCTTTGTGAGCCTAAATCCAGAATGTAACGCACATTACACCAAGTCTTCGACTACAGACGGATTGTCTGATTTATCAAACTACTGAAAGCAAAATATACATCTTGTTTCCGACTATATTCTGTGTCGTTGTGTCCTTCACAGGGTGCGTTAAGCGTAGAAATGCGTGTGAAAATTGAGGTAAATGCTATATATAGTCTTAAGAGTATCCATACATGGGATGGAAGGGAGATGACATTCCTCCTTCAGTGAGAGCAATATTTTTGTAAGCATCAGCAAGAGACTCCCAAGCGGGTTCAGGCTGGTCTTCCGACGCTCTGTGCTGTTTATTTCTCTTGGGGTAAGAAGGCTTTCTTTTTCTTATTCTTAATGCGTGGCTATTCAGACTGGCTATACCTGGGTCTAGTTTAGACACTTGGATTATTGATATATTGGATATCAAAGATGGTAGCCTACTATTTGCTAATTCAAATGGTTTATGATAGGATGTGTAACCAGTTAAGCTTGATACAGGCATAAAGTACAGTCCATTGCTTTATATTCTTTAAACAAATGTATGATGTGTATAATGTATGTATTATGTCTTATACAGTACCTGCCCATCTGTAAGGTGTTATTTAGAGGTAATATTACATAATCTATATTACATTTTGATCATATTTACACAACTTCTCCTTTGAATTATAACTTCCTTTTTATAGTTCTTTTAAAATGCCACTGGTTTGGATCAGATGTTGTATGGAACTGACCATTGTAAAATGAGAAAAAGAATAGCCTAAAATAGATTAAATATTTATAGGCCTGTTGATGTAACCTTCTTGTGCTAGCATATTTAGCCTTAAACATCAGATTTCCATGTATCGTTCCCATTAGATTACTCTGTCTTTCCCACGTCTCCGAGGGTTATTTGGCCAAATTTATCTTCTCAGCATTTGAGTCTTTGGCATTGAGAGGCTCAGCATAGCACTTTTACTCTGTACGGTGGAGCACTTGAACTGTGAGCTGTGCTGATAAGACGGAATGCTGCACGGGGGCCATTACGATGCCCCTGAGAATGAGAGTTCACAGTCCCTCTGGGTCTCACTTATTGTGTATGACGGATTTATGGAATGGGTCAAAACATACCCACATACCTTTTAAAGTGTTTCCTCCACCTAGGGTACAATCAGACATGATAGTTGAGGAATGTTGGCAAAGTAAACCTGCATGTTTGGTTCATTCGATCTGCTATAATGTTATTTTTATGCGCCGCACTTGGTGTGGTTGATAGGTCTCTGTTGAGGTGTTCCCGACATGCCTACTACGGCCATACCGTTACATCATCAGAAGCATAAACATCTTGCTCATGCTCACCATGCTCACCATGCTCATCACGAGCACCACGAGCATCATAGCTCTAAGAAAATGGTCCAGCACCACCACGCATCAAGGTAGGGTGGCCTTATCTGATTGGGACTGGGCCACTGCCAGCCTGCGTGCCAGCCAGTGCTTTGCTGCAAATGTGCTCCAGCAGGAAAACAACAACAGTCGCTCCGCTGCTCTCCCTCCCTTCCCCATCATTTGGCATTGTCACCTCATCACCAGCAACACTGTGTGTGCCCCCCCTCCACCCCTCCCCAGTAGTCTTGATATCTATTGGAGTCCTGATTGGTTCTAGACAATCTCGTATAAAAAGTGCTTCTTGCTGCAAATCTCTGCATTTATTGGAGTGGAACAATCCAACTTCAGACTGATGTCTTGTCAGTGGAAGTTATGATGGACCCTGAATCCAGGATTTCTACCACCCACCATCCACGCTTGCACTTGCATACAGCTGCTAAATGGCTCAGCGCAACACACTTGACTTGGATTACATTTCAGTGCAGTCAGTCAAAACTGACATGGACGTTACAGCGAAGACCATCACAGTGATGAGAATGGATGCTTGTATGGATACTGTGGATTGGGGAAAGTTGGGGAAATGTCATGATCAAAGACAAGGCTTTCTGATGGCGATGCAACCAGCCATAGACTTTGTAGTGCTTGCTGTAGAATGCTGAACTGTGTGCTCTTTATCTAAGTCGGTCATTTCGTATCTCCCCACCATGACATATTTGTTACTGAAAGAGGTCCAGCAGTTGTCTCGTTCCTAAGTGAGCTATGGAGCCGAAGGTGCAGCGGTCACTGATCATGTTCTTTTTTCTTTTGACAGGAAATCAAGCTCTAAATCAGTGAAAAAGGAGCAGGCCGAAGCCAGGACGGCTATGGCGGAACCAGCCTATACGGTGCCAGCATTCAGGTCTGCACAAACCGGAGCACCCACTCTCAGTAGAGATCAGGCTATTTTAAGGCCCTGTAAGAGAACCCTGAGCTACTGCTCAGTTTAACTGTAAGGAAACGTGTATCTGCTTACTGTATCCCAGCAGCAGTGAGTGGGTGTGGGCTCGCCCCAAGACAAAATGTCTTCCCTTTTATTCTCTTCATAAAGAGAATGTTGACAAATAAAACATCATGGTCTCTATCTGAGGAATTACTGATGTTCAGTGAATTATCTTGGCATTTGACATGTGACACTTCTGTCTGAGTGCTGATACTAAGACTGAGTGGATTATTTTAAGAGCAACTACTTCTAGTTTCTATGAAAATATGCACCCACGTCACAGGGCCATTAGGGATCTCTATGATGAGCATAGAGAACAGACTGGCCTGTTACTGTGGGTAGATCCTGTTGGTGTGTACAGATGGCTTGGTCATGTGCTGGAAATGTCGCAGTTATGCAGTTGTACCCAAGCTGCACAGATGCACTAATTATGCCTTTGAAATGAATTCCTCTGTGGATATTTGCAGAGATGTGATGTGGCTTAAACGACTGCACCACACATTTGCACTTGTTGAATGAGCAACTCCCACTAGTGACCCTTGTGTGCCTCTAGACTGTGGAGGTCAAACATTATTTTGCCTGTGGGGGTTCATTTCCCTCACTTAAGTGGCTAAGATGCCCCACTGGGCGCAGTCCTCATCACAACACTTTATCCCAATTCTCCTCTAAAGTGCTTTAACTATAAACTTTAGCATTTGATCTTATTTGGTGTTTGATACACAACTGCATGTGTCACACAGAGTGTTTTGTTTGTGTGTGTTTGTGTAGGAGTGCTGATGACACACCAGAATATCAGCGTGTCGCTGCCCATTGTAGCAAGGGATTGGCTGAGTTGCAGCAGGAGATTCACAGAATTAAAGTGGCCACTCACACTCAAGTGACCAGTCTGGCGATTACAAGAGAGGTCAGTTTCCATCACACAGCATTCATTCAGACACACATACTCCCCACACCACCATGTCCTCTCAACAAAAACAAACAAGGATATGCATTCAAATGTAACACCTAGGTATCTTAATTACTCTTTTGGATATTGTTTAAGGCTTTCCTCATGTGTTTTCCTTATCTGTCCAGGAAAAGTCTTAGTTCCTTCACAAGACAGCTTGCACTCAATGTAGAACATTTTGATACTTTCTGGACATGGCCATGTTTGTCTATGGGCAAGAAGGCCCTGTAATACAGTTTCACAAGGAATGTCCGTTAACATGAAAACATATGAGTGAAATGAAATGTCTGTTAAACGGACAAAATGTAGAGGGCTATTGGGAAAATGAAGCACATCCATATCCAAATGACAGTTGGCATGACATGTGACACTTGGACAGTTCTTTAAATACTGAGTGGATTCATTGAAGAGCAGCTACTTTCAGTTTGTAGGCCAAATGCACCCGTGTCACAGGGCCATAGGCCCTCCTATGGTCACGTCCACCACCCCATTCTATACAAGTCATACTTACTCCTTGTCACACTTTTTTGTTAGTGGCTTTGGATGAAAGTGTCAGTAAAGGACTACATGTAGATGGAAATATCCCGTAGTGCCGTCATCGAGACATCAATGCCTCTTGTGATGCGTCTTCTCTCAGGTGCAGGAGATAATGTCTATCAAGAGAAAGCTCCCCGTGATGTCCGATAAGGCCCCAGATTTCCTGGTGGAAGTGAGGGCTCACACCCTGTGGGAGAAGATGCCCGTGAAGCTCTTCTGCACCGTGGCAGGCCAACCTACTCCTGTGGTGAAATGGTAAACACACGCTCCCCCACGTAGCCAGTGAAAATAGCACATTGTGATGATTTAAGATCTGACCAGGCCCATTCTCTGTTACTAGCACTTCTGCCCTAACACTGTTATGCTCTGGCAGGTATAAGGGGGACAAGCCTGTTGACCCTCTGAGTGCACCAGGAAAGTACAAGATGGAGAACAAGTATGGAGTGCACACTCTGATCATTAGCAGGTACAGTCCAACACATGCCCCACCCCCACCCCCAAAACACACACCTGAAGAGGAATGTGACAAAATGAAGATGTACACAGTTCCTTTGTGCATACTTGTTGCGTTTCATACATTTACTCATATAATCTCCTTTCCTCTACATTTCTATGATTTTTAACATTTCAGTATTTTAGCTTTCATTTGCTGTAACTTTCACTGTTACTGTAACTTTCACTATTTGCTGTAACTTTCACTGCTGCTGGATGTCTGAGGAGGAGACGGTGTTTGGGTGGAGCAGAGCAGGGAGAGAGCAGCGCCCTAAAGGCAGCCTGTTAGAGGCATGGGGACCTGGGGAGCCTGTGGGTGGGAGGCAGCTTTTCCTATTTAGTCCTGGTGGGGGGAACACTTGTCCTGCCCTCGTCTTCAAGACGCCTCAGCTGTTCGTGGCGCTCTGCTGAGCTCAGTGTCATTCGATACCAAAATGCCTGACATCTGCTCTCTCAGAGCGGTCACTGTACAACCGGGTCAGAGAGGAGCTCACAGCCTTAACCAGCAGCCCCTTAACTGTACAGGAAAAGGGTTTCTTCTGCAGTAGAATTGGCTCTTTTTGACACACAGACTCTTCCTCGTGGAGAAGCCCGGAGGTGGGTGGGGTGAAGAGCACGGAGGTAGACATCAGGCAGCAGGGTCTCAAGTTGACTGCCAAGGAAACTGAGAGACTTTAAAATAGTCCTTGCGGGGTGAAGGTCACATTTCTTCCTTCTATTCTCACCTCGGAGGCCGTTCCCTGCCGCACTCCAAGGCATGTCTCAGACCCCCATCGTCCAGTACGGTCTGATTGTGTGAGATCACTTTCCGTACGTGACGTTGACAACGGGTGGAAACAACTTTGATCATGCTCTTAAGGGGGTGTGAAGATTAAAGGAAATGTTTTGGAAGAAGGGAGTGTCTGTGCTAACATTGGGACCGATGATTCCCTCAGTTGCTGCCGTATGTAATTATCACCCGTATTCTGCCAGAGCCATAATGCTGATCATCATGATGTCACAGATGTTGCCCATTACATCAGAATTTCTTATCAGGGTGTGGAAAGAAATCGAAAGCTCTCATGGAAGGCTCTAAAGTTCTTAACACTTTGAAACTTCTAAATCTAATTTCCAAATACTTCCAGTGTAAGTCAAGTGCTCAAGTACTCCATGTGTCCGCGCCTTGTTACTAATGAGTGCAGCATGTGCTGTAGTGCACTAAGATCAGACCAGACTCTGCTTGAGAGTAATGTTTAGTTCTTAATACTTTGAGGTGAAACAACGGTAGACAATGGTACATTTGAGTAATTTCACAACAGGAAAACTGAATACATTTCCAAAATTTAATTCTAACAAGTGAACTTACTATATGTTCCCCGGCCATACATATGAATGTGTAGATCTATAGTGCTATATCTGATTTGAAGTGTGATCATGTCCACATAAATACTGTATGTAGATCTTTAGTCCTATATGTGATGTGAGGTGTGATTATGTCCATATGATATGTAAATCTATGTGATGTGAAGTGTGATTATGTCCATATGATATGTACAGTAGATCTATATATGTGATGTGAAGTGTGATTATGTCCCTGCAGATGCACTGTGTCAGACACGGCTCAGTACAGTGCAGTGGCCACCAACACTCATGGAAAGGCCACCAGCAAGGCCACCGTCACCGTCAAGAGTGAGTTTGCCTCAGAACACATCCACATTCAGTAGAACTAGATCAGTGTTGAGAGGAGAGAAAGACCCTCTGGTTTGTCTGAACGTCATGTGCGGTCTATTTCCCACAGGGCCTGCTGGTGCTGGAGATCCCTCCCATCTGCCTGGCTTAGGTGAGAGAGGAGCACAAGTCCAGCACACACACAAGAAGCTGTTTTAGAGATCACAGACCATGCTTTACTGCTAAACGCTAAATCGACATGAACATTATTTATTTTGATTATGATGCTTTCATGTGTTGTCATACATTACAGTCATAAAACATTCATTCATTCATTCATTCATTCATTAAGCATAATGTCATCCTGAGTCATTCACACATTATTTGTCAGTGTCATATTACAGTAGCTGATGGTTAGCTGATTTGTACTGTGGTCTCTCAGTGATTTTAAGTATTTAGTTAATCCCCTCCAGTAGGTCACCGTGTATCGTCATGTGCTTTGCTTGCTCCATAGTGCCTATTACTCCAACTCATGCCAGCAAGCTGGACGTCACTTTGCTGGACACCTTTGGCGTGACCTTCGGCACTGAGGGCGAATCTTGCAAACTGGTGACCACCATGGTGGTCGTGCCAGACCTGCCCAACCTCCCCCCGGATGTCATGTGGTTCAGAGATGGTGAGCAGTGGGTTCAACGGAGCATGCTGACATTGTAATTGTTTTCAGACGTCAAAGTCTTTTGCAAACTTTGCTATGTACATGAAGGCTTTGCTATGAAAATATTTTGTTGTATTTTGGTTATGGTTATGGTTTTAGGTAGATGAATTTGTACAAAGCAACATACAACAGTAAATATCATCACAATTTAAGTAGTCATATAGCCCATATAAAATCCTACTAGTAATAATAGACTAAATTATTTTACCATAATGGTAGCCTTTAATAGCAAATGGTCACAATAACGTCAACCACAAACACATACAAACCGTGACTGCAAGAATCATTTGCTGTATGAACGTAATATGGTGAAGTTAGCTCTGCTAGCAGTACTAGCATATTCAGTGCTCATCTCCTCTGTGTCTAGATAAACTGCTGGCTCCATCTAAGTGGGCAGAGATGTCCGTTGGTGGAGGTGCTGCCACCCTCACCCTCCCCCACCTCAATAAGGACGACGAGGGCCTGTACACCGTGCGTGTCTGGTCTAAGAACGGCACTGCTGAACACAGTGCTTACCTGTTTGTGAAAGGTACTTTGGCATCATCTCACCACCCTGTATACCATAAAGGGATCCTGTGTGAATGAGAAAGCTTTCCCTCCTATGTTAGTGCAGTTTAAGTTCAAATTATATTTGAATGAACTCATTAGTTTATGGATGTGCTGATGATATTTGATGATTTAATGGTTTATGTATAATAATATTGTATATCAGTATTAAGTGGTTGCAACAGCAGCATCATAGCCACCATTTTGAAGCTGGTTCAGAGCGTGTAGGCTGTAGTGTGGGACTGCTGTGTCTTCTCCAATGCTGACTGTAGGTGTCTCTCAGATGCTGCTGCATCTGTTGCTGGGGCACCTGGTGCTCCCATGGGTGTGAAGGCCTCCGACGCCAACAAGGATTACGTCATGGTGACCTGGAAACCCCCTAATATCACCGACGAGGGTGCCATCAAAGGATACTTTGTGGACAGGTGAACTCTTGACACTTAAGACTTAAGCTCCTGCTAACTGAGAAATAGGCAGCTGGTAAGGTTTCAACTGGAAATTTAATACTATCTGTTGGTCAGTTATGTCATGTAAGTAGAATGGGCATCAGTGTGACTGAGTTATGTATCTTCAGTGAGGTCAGCAACATGGATTAACTGCTAATAAATGTAGGACATTTTGTTGACATCATGGGACAGTGACAGATCTGAGGTCAGCCATTGGAATGAGACTTGTTTTCCTCTGAGCTGTCTCACCCTCAAATGTTTTTGTTGCCTCTTCAGACGTGAGGTTGGCCATACAACCTGGGTTCAGTGCAACGACGCTCCCGTCAATGTCTGCAAGTTGCCTGTTCATGGTCTGGCCGTAGGACACTCCTACCACTTCCGCGTGCGGGCCGTGAACAGCGCCGGCGTCAGCAGACCCTCCAGGAGGTCCGACGGCGTTTCTGCCCTCCACACTGCTGCGGGCGAGATTGAAGGTAGACATTCCCGACCGTCTGAAAACGTGCAGCAAGAAAGCATTACAGTGCCACTCATTGCAGCTTCACATCATCTCGCTTCCTGCTGTCTATCAGGGATGCTAATCATGGAGAGGAAGCGTTGCGTGATGTGGAATGTCACTGGGCAGATTGCACACTCACTAGTGCGCTTTGGTGGCATTCCTTTTGGCAAAAAGAGAGCTTTTAAATCATCCAACATTATCTTTGTTTGTTAAAACAGTGATTAAAATCGATGGGAAATATGACATTGTGATTCACCAAGAGGACCTTGAAGGTAGTATAAATGGGTGAACTAGCTGTCAAAGCAAAATCCAGTATTAAAAATGTAATACCATATACATTAACAGATGTTTCACAAAAAGCATGGTCCCTTAGCAGAATTGTCACCTCATTGACTAAACTAAATATTCAGTTGAAATATTAAACTAATGCACAGTGATTTTAATTCAGTAATTCGAAATAACTATAAGTAAAACAAATGTCATGGGGAAATAGACTAATCGCATTAAATGTTATTGTAAATAAAATAAAATAGAAACGTTTGTTATGTTTCACAGATGCAATACAATGTTTCACAAATTAATACAATATAATCTGTCTAATAGTTCACCTGTCATGATCAATATTGCTGTAAATATTAGATCTATCTTTTGTTAAAACGGTAATACATTTAACAAACAAAACTACTAATAATCATAATCATACCTACCAAACCTACATCATTCATTGTCATTTCCATCATAATAACCTTCTTTAAGCTGCCTGATGCTTGAATGAAATTCAGCGTTCAGATTCATAAACTAACCAACGAAAGCCATTAACATTAGCAGACATTCAAAATTATGCAATAAAGATGTGGTTACACTACAGTTTGCAATGCCTGTCACCAATGTCAATTTTGACTCCCCTGATCCAGCATCATTCACTGATGGCTAAAGTGATTTAGTTTTAGGTGGGTTGGTTTTAGTGCTGTCATGCTTTTTCGGATTATCTTTTGGTAACAGGCATGAAGAGCCAAGCTCAATTGGGGTGTAATCACGTCTTGCACTAGTGTGTTACGCTGAGACTGACCTCCTGTTCTGTACGTGTGTGTAGGTTATGTCACGTTGCCGGGGCCGCCCAGTGACGTGCATGCCTCCGAGATAAACAAAACGTATGTTGTGCTCAGCTGGACGCCACCCTCCCCTAGTGGACGGGCACCGCTGTGGTATCTCATCGAGAAGGTGTGGTCACTTCACACGGTTGCTCCGAAACCATGCCACCACGCTCATGTTCAAATTACAAATCTGCTGTGTTAAGCTCATGGATTCATAAGTGCCTGGCATATCTCTTCTGCTTCATTGGCCCGTTTCTATTCAAATTCTAACTCATGGTTAATTCGGTTTTAGATTTGGTCATTTTGCCCGCTTACAGGGCTGACGTATTGAATGTTGTCCCAAGTTCTCACTGGAAATGTGGCTTTATGAATTTTCGATTTGCACCTGTTTGTTGGGTAATTGTACCCTGCGAGCCAGAGGTGTGCCAGAGAACAGGTGAATCCTCTTCGCTTGTGTAGCTTCTTCTCCCCACAACTCACAGTTCTACTCCCCCCCAACCCCACCCCTCCCCAACATCTGTGCCCCCCAGTGTGAGGGGGAGAGCCAGCTGTGGCAGAGGCTGAACACAGCTGTGCAGCTCTTCTCCCCCCGCTACCCCATTTTTGATCTCGAGGATGGGAAAGCGTACCGCTTCCGTGTGACTGCAGTCAACAAATACGGGCCCAGCGAGGCCTCCGAGCCATCCGGTCTCATCCAAAAGAGGGACCCCCATGGTAAGATGGCGCAGTTCCACGGGTGTGCCTAACTCTAGTGCACAGGCAGTGTGTTGGACATGGTTAGGACACGTTTGGGCCGTATGTCTGTTGATTGAATCTACTGATCTGTTGATACATGAAGATTTACTGGTGATCAGACATCTTGATAGGCTAATGGCTGCTCTCGCAAATATCTTCTTTTTTTTTTTTTTTTTTTTTTTTCAAATATCTACGTTATCAATTCCAAGAATGTGTAACTTTGATTAAGGAGATGATAATGGAAACTTGTTACCCTTAAAAATGTAATAAACCATGCAGAACATATACGGTAGTAAGATATCTGATCAAAGAAACCCCAATCTTATATCATCATTATCCCTTAAATGTTAAGCGAGGTACAATGATAGTGATATGCAATATATAAAAACAAAGGCAAATAGCAACAATAGTAATGCTATAGTTGTGCTGTGTTTCTTTTCAGAGAGTGAGCATGCTGTGGGTATGTAATGTATTACAGTATCTTAAAGCAAAGCCAAAATAGCCTCCTTTAAACCTTCACAGCCTCTTTAAACATCTTCCCTTTTCATTAACAACACCTTTCAAATGTCTTTAAAATGATCTAATTGTCACATGATACTGCTGGTCACTGGTGCTGACCCCACACCCCTATTAGAAAACCACGTGTCCTAATCTGAAATCTTTAAAGAAACCAACAAGTCACAGTGTACACAAAACAGTAACAACAAAGTTGCATTACAGTCATTTTGTCATAACAGTACAGGTAAGGAAAGTTGTTATCTTTGATGGATGTTTACTTTCGTACTTTTATTAATCTATTCGCACAAAATGGAAACCCACCATTAATAAAAATACTTTTGTACTTACAGTATGTATGTGGGATTAACAAAGTCAAATACAGAGTCATCAACAATGGCACTATTTATGCAGTATTGCACTCGGCTCATATAATGACATGTTTGCAGGCGTCCCCTCTGCACCTGGAAAGGTTGTAGCCACCAGGAACGGCAAGACCTCTGTGTTTGTGCAGTGGGACCCCCCCAAACACCCCAACAACCTCATGGGCTACTACATCGACGCCTGCAAGCAGGGCTCCAAGGGATGGGTGGCCTGCAACCACAAGCCATACAAGCACACCAGGTGAGTTACCTGGAAAGGTACGGGCCAGATCGTCCCGTTGGCAACATCTGGAAACGCCCCCAGAAGTGAGAGTTGTTTTTGACTTGAATGGGATGAGCCATGTGACACTGAATGACATACTTTTGAGCTGAGGTCACTAGGTGGAACAATGGATGCAATTAAAGGCTGTGGAATTAGTGCTGTGACCAAATAAGTCAAACCCGCAGCCAGAGTCACAATATATTTGAAAGTAAAAATACAGCTGTAATCCAAGCTAGCTAAACTACAGCTGTAATCCAAGAGCATGCCAAATCTGGATAGACATTATTAGCACTGCTTACTATTCACAGCACACACTATTTTTAGACCAAGAGTAATACGTACTGGGGTATTTCCTATTTCAATCATTTGCATTTACATTTGCATGTATGTTTACGTTTACCATTTGACTGATGTTTTAATTCAAAGTGACAAAACCTCTTCCCTGCTGAGGTGGTGTCACTGAGATGTTAACCCTGATGTGTTATCTGCCAAATCTCACCTCTCATGGCCTGTGTCCTGTGTGTCCAGGTTTGTGGTCCATGGTCTGACTCAGGGAGAGATATACACTTTCCGCGTCCAGGCCGTCAACACTTACGGACTCAGTGACGAGTCCCAGGAGTCTGACCCTCTGTTTGTGGACGCTGCCCTGAGTAAGTCAGTCAACCACACCAACCCCAGTGCTGACAGATAGACTGTGTTGTTATAGGTTTCATTTGTTACATATATGTCATACATGTTTTTATTTAAGACAGATTGTTCTCTCTGTTAAGTAAGGTATTGTATTATGGTCTCAGTTATGATGGAACTCTTCAGTTCATATAGATTTTTGGAGAGGGCTTTTCACAAGAAATCGTGTTCATACTGGTGCTAATAAGTGGTGCTAAACATTAAATGTGTCTTATTCCATAGAGGGTGTAGAGTATGGTATGTATGATGTGTGCATCACTACCACAGGTTAACTGTAAGTCTTGCCTCAGGCACACCTCACGCTGAAACAAGTTCTCCTGCCAACACCCCCATCCCTGTAGTCAAAGCAGCAGTGTCTGCGTTTGTACATGTTTTAAAGGATACGTTACTGCTGTCACTGCAAAAACGTGCTAAAAATAAGACGACACTTTCTCCACTAAATTCACATAATGTGCTAAGATCGTAAACACGTGCATAGATCTTGGAACATTGCTGTGTGGATTGTTTTTGCCAAAAAGTGCATGTACACTGGTTTCACCTGTTGTTTCACCTGTTTCACCTTTCATTGTTTAGTATCAAACTAGTCATCTTATTATATTGTTATTATATTGCATTTATTATATTTTGGAATAATCCATAATATCCCAGGAAAACATGGTATGTATTTGTTTTTATATATAATTGCATAGCTTTTGTGACCTTGAGAAAAATATAATTATTCCTCTACATGGAGAAATATATAAGCAATAAGCATGTATTATATTATAAGCATAACATATAAGATAAATTGAAGGGTGTGATATGTGTGATATGTCTGCATACAGCCATGGGGAATTTGGCTACAGTGTTGGGAAGTATGAACAGATAGTCATCTGACTTAGACGTTTCTAAACCAAGCCAATGCCTTGAGAGGTCTGAAGTCATGGCAACATTGTTGACTGAAACAGAATTGTGCTCTTGTCAGATTTAGACGACGTTACTGTGGGCTAAGCCTTTGCTAACACACACACACACACACACACACACACACCGAACAGTTTAGCATCAAGTCATCTCCAGACATCAGTCTTCATCAGCTGAGAGAGCAGTGGTCATGTGCTCCTCCTCCTCCGTCCTCAGCGGCCCCGTCCGCCCCGTACGGCATCACCATGCTCAGCTGTGACGGCTCCTCCATGACGCTGGCCTGGAAGCGGCCCCGGCACGCCGGAGGCACCAAGGTCACCGCCTACTACGTGGACAAGCGCGAGGCGTCCAGCCTCAAGTGGAAAGAGGTCAACCCGACCCCTGCAAAGGAGAGAGTCTGCAAGGTAACACTACAGCACACTACCATCTTCAGGCGACCGGAAAGATATTGTTGACCAACACGTTAGGATGAAACGGTCATCTTAGATTCACATCACTGCTGCGTTGTGATGATGGTGAGGCCGTGTGATCAGGTGTCATCAGGCGCTCTGCTCTGCTCTGCTCTCTGTGCAGGTGGAGGGCCTCACTGCTGGCGTGGCCTACGAGTTTAAGATCCAGGCAGGAAACCTGGCCGGCGTGGGAGTCCCGTCTGAACCCAGCAAACCTCTCCTCTGCGAGGCCTGGACTGGGGACGCACCAGGTCAGCTCCCCGGACGCTCGTCGCCGTCCGCCACTACATCCCTTCACCATCAACGTGTCATTTGCCTCAGATGTACTAGTCCACTAGATGAGTGGCTTTAGTGAGGAGCACACATAGCCGTGAGTTCTCACCGGGCTGTTTGGTGTTTGCTTTTTGCAGGCCCAGCCTACGACATCAAGTTCTCTGAGGTGCGTGACCACTCCCTGATCGTCCTGTGGAAGGCCCCCGTCTACACTGGCAGCAGCCCCGTCACGGGCTACGTCCTGGAGATGGCCACGAAGGGCTCCTCAGACTTCACCAAACTGACAGAAGAAGCAATCGCCCACCGCTACTTTAAGGTACAGTAAAGGCCTATTCACAATTCTACTGAAACCACCATTTGCTGAGGTTCATTTGAGGTGATGTGTGTGGTGTGCTTAAGGTAGCCCCCGAGCTGAGGTGAGTTGTGTACTACCGGCACTCCAACTCACGCTGCCATTTCCTGTGTGTGCAGGTGAAGGGTCTGGAGACCGGAACAACGTATGTGTTTAGAGTGAGTGCGGTTAACGAGGCAGGTGTGGGCAAAGCCTCGGCCATCTCCAATTCAGTGGTGGCTAAAGCCTTGCCAGGTAATGCCACAATACACTTGAATCGTTATCACTGCATTATTTAATTAGCCTATATCAGTGTTAAACAAACCTGTGATTACGTTTACAGTAACAACTGACCATTCTTATTAGCACTGATAATGTGTGACATTTTATTTCATATTAACTACTTTTTCCCTACTCTCTTTTTTTATACAAAGGCGCAAAGGAAATTGAATGTGGAGTGGATGAGGAGAGCGGCGACATCTTTTTGTCTTTTGAAGCATGTGAGTTGGCCGAGACTTCAAAGTTTGCGTGGTCAAAGTCCTACAAAGAAATCACCGATTCTGGAAGAGTCTCCATTGCATCTAAAGGAAAACAGTAAGTTTGGTCTCGCATTATGTTTTGCTTCCCTCTGGCTTAAAAACACATAGAAACACATTAATTAACAAAACACACACACAAGAAAGGTCAAAAGAATGTAGACTACATTTGATTCATTACACATTAAAACAATTGAATTACAAGATGGCTGGATGTAATAAAACAACGATGTGCATGATGTGTATTTTCCCTCTTCAGCTCCAAACTGACCTTCACCAACCCTGAGGCTGCTGATCTGGGCACTTACTCTGTGGCCGTGACTGATACCGACGGTGTCTCTGCTAGTCATAAACTCTCTGAGGACGGTAGGTGGGGGACGCCATGAGGGATCCATGTTGTTTTTTATGGTTCTCATTATTTTACTACCGGATGTTGAATTTGGATTTCTTTTATTCTCTTCGCAGCTTTGAAAAAAATGCTGGAGCTCAGCTACAATATCAGACACCCAAGTAAGTGTCAAGATATTCACAGTTGTGCTTTCTTCAGTGTGTCTGCGACTTTAGGCTGGGATTCATTCGTGACCTAAAGAGGCTGTTGAAGTTATGTGGCAATGAAAATGGACCGTTTTGCCAATTAGAGGTGTTCATGATATTGCGTTGATCTTTTCAGTCGTGCCCCTGAAGATGGTGCTGAACTACGAGGTGCTTGAGAAAGGCCACGTGCGCTTCTTCCTGCAGGCCCTCAAGCTGTCCCCCGCAGCCACCTACAGGTTCATCGCCAACAACAAGGAGGTGGTCGCCGGGGAGGTACAGTACGCCACCACGCTCTCTTCTCTTCAGCGCCCACGCTTTATGGGAGCTCATGCTGGGACACGGCATCTGTAGCTTTACTGTCACAGACTGGACTTTCAGAAATAACTATCTTTAAATGATCACTTCATTTATTCTCAATTAACACGTTGTTTATTTTCTTTTCATGTGGTATAGGGCATTAAGATCAGCCATGATGCTGCCACTGGTGTCATCCAGATGATGGTGGAGCACTTCACCAGAGCAAACGAGGGAACATACACCGTCCAGATCACTGATGGAAAGGCCAAGAACCAAAGCTCCCTGGTCCTGGTGGGAGATGGTGAGAGGTTTTAACAGTGCTTTCTCTTTTTCATTTGTAGGGGTGTTCCATCTATGCTTTCTGCTAAAATAATCTTTTCTTTTTTAGTCTTCAGAGCTGCACTTAAAGAGGCTGATTTCCAAAGGAAAGAATTTATCAGGAAACAAGGTTGTGACACGTTTATTGACATCAATTGTAGATTCTGACTTCCTCGCTAATCATTTCCAGACATTCCTTGTTTGCTCCTCTTATGTTTGATTTTGTCAAACCTCCATCTAGGTCCACATTTCTCAGAGTACATTTCCTTCTATGTGGATGATGACTGCACCGTCATGCTGACCTGCAAGGTACAACAATCACACAGTTGCAACATAATGCAACTATGGGAGAGGGCAGCTAACAGCTATAACTACCAGGGCCTTCTTAAGCTAATCTTAATTCTACAGTATATTATAATAGTTAGGTTCAGTCCTCAGAGAGAGTTTTTTTTTAGTCAAATACTGTCAAAGGACTACTGTAAGGTATAGTAATATCATATCTAAAAGTAGTAAATCATATAAATAATAAGATATATTAGATATAATAATAATATAATATGAATACAGTATATTGTTTTGGCTTTATTCTTCCAAGTGAAGACAGTGTAACGTGGGACCACAGGAATCAACAATACAGAGAAGAAAATGAAATTATTTTGTGCACCACTGTGTATGTTATTAGAAGCCCATTTTTGATTTTGGCCTGTGTCATAGCTTGCTAATGTGAAGAAAGAGACAACTTTCCACTGGTTCAAGGATGATGAGGAGATTGTACCAGAAGTTGCACCAAATGTGATGTCTGGAAGTTGCTCACTCCCTCTTTCAATGGTAAGGCTCCATCATTAGGTCTACATTGGGATTGTTTAAGCTAATAGTTAGCAAGGAGGACCTGCTGGTACTGTACCTTCCCCTGTGGCGTCTATGTTAACCATGAACTAGTATCTAATCAGTAATGTTATGTCAGTCATGTTCTCAGTAATATTATGTCAGTCATGTGCTGTGATGTTTGCCACTGCTAAGAGAGAGTTGAGAAAGCCACAGGAGAGCAGCTTACTGTGATGCCACCAAATGCACCTTGGGGACAGACCAGTCGTTGCTCCAATTCTACAGTGTAATTGAAGTTATCTAGTGTGAGATGGTTAGTAGTTGAAGTCATTTGTGAGATGGCGACGGTAAGGCCTCGGGCCTTCTTTTAGAAGCACGTGCCGTGCAGTCAGCTAGGAAGAGAGCTCAGGAAGGAAAAAAACACAAGATATGACCACCATCCTTTGGTGCGTGTCAAACACTGCGACTAAGCAGCTGGTGCTCCCACAGCCTTCCCTGGCTGTGTGAGTCTCTCCTGCCTGACATGCTTCATGACACAGCACATTTACTCTCTGAATCTGGGATGTCCACTTCTGGCACCATTGCACCTTTTTTGAGTATTGTCATGCTGTAATGAATATGGTTAGTAGTTGAATATATTAATATATGAATATATTAATATGTCAAACAGTTCTCAAGAAAAGACCAGGGCATTTACAAAGCCACTCTGAGTGATGACAGAGGAAAGGACACATCCGTTATTGACGTTTCTGGAGCAGGTACGCACTGAAATATTCTAGTTCTGTTCAGTTTCTTCAGGATTTGATTATGCAAATAATGCCATTTTATTGTTGTATTCCTCTCTGCCTCCCTTTCTGCAGTATTTGAGGACATCATCAATGCCATTGCTCATATCGCTGGTATGTATGACACAAAGCAACAGAAAAACTCCACCTCTCTTCACATCTCTCTTCCATTTCACATAAACCATCAGTCGCCACGCCCCTAATTGGACGAGTTGTTTCATGCCGGGTGTGAAGTGTGACTGGCGCGGTGTTGTGTTGTGTTGTGTTTCCTGTTTGCTCCCCCAGGCTCCTCGGCCTCTGAGCTGGTGCTGCAGTGCACTCCTGAAGGCATCAGGCTGCAGTGCTACATGAAGTACTTCACCGAGGAGATGAAGACCCACTGGTTCCACCGGTACGTCCGCATGGCTCCCTAACTGCCTTGAGTGTGGCGCAGCTGTGTGTGTGTCTTAAGTTGAAGAGCACTAGATCGCTTACTGATCTGTCTGGACACACGCCATGTGTTTGCCGTGCAGGGAGAGCAAGATTGCGTCATCTGAGAAGATGAGGATTGGAGGCACCGCTGAAATGGCCTGGATGCAGATCTGTGAGCCCTCTGACAAGGAGAAGGGCCACTACACCATCGAGATCAATGACGGCACAACGTCCCACAATCGCACCTTTGACCTCTCTGGACAAGGCAAGCACTTCATCTGACAAAACATACTGTATGGGTGGACAAAGTGTCCAGCATGTTTCATTGTGATCATATGAAGTTGGCATGGAGAGGCATTTACTGTCATATGTGCACAGGTTCAGAAACACAAATTAAAACTGAAAATAAGCCTCAGGTGAAAGTGATACACAGTGGTTACGAGTATTTTATGTACATATTACTCACATGTACAGTATACTTTTTAGTAATTAAAAGGCCAGGTCAAATGTGTCAAACACCATTTATACCAGTTACTTTATGAAATTAAGTTTGACTCAAAAACTGTTTCCCCTTCCATTGATACAGCATATTCAGATGCATTCGCAGAATTCCAGAGGCTGAAGTAAGTTATCATTAATATTGATTTGATGTTGAAGTATCACCATTTCCTTGAATTACAGATGGTTGATAAATAATTCTAAATGACTTCTCACACTATCTTTCTCTATTCTTTCATTGCATAGAGCTGCTGCCTTCGCTGAGAAAAGTAAGTCTGCTGTGTGCCATGTAGATATTTTGGTTTGCATATTATTTTATTAGAATTACAGTTTGCACGATAATAATCACAATATCTCCCATAGACCGTGGCAGAGTGGTCGGTGGTTTGCCAGATGTTGTCACTATCATGGAGAAGAAGGTAGGCTTGTGCTCTTACATTGTGTTCAGGCCTGGATCCTTGATCTGTAGAATGAGAGTGTGATCATAGATGAGTGACTCTGGAATATGCCTGAGAGAGGTCTGCTCATGGAAGCTGGTGTGCAGTTTGACAATGTTCCAGTGCCCGTGTGTCAGTGTCCACTTTCTCTCCCATCTCAGTCCCTGAGCCTGACCTGCAACGTGTGGGGCGACCCCACTCCAGAGGTCACCTGGTTCAAGAACGAGCAAGAGGTGGTGTCTGACGCGCACAACAAGATCACCTTCGAGAGCGGCAAGTTCGCCAGCCTCGACATCAACACCGTCACCGTGGAGGACTCCGGCAAGTACAGCATCAACGTACGGAACAAGTACGGCGGTGAGTTCGTGGAGATCACCGTGAGTGTCTACAAGCACGGAGATGACATCCCTGAGGCCAAGATGGGGCAAAAGTCCAAACCAGCCACTCCCGCCCCTCCCAAGTCTCCTGCGCCCCCAGCTCGTGTCAAGTCCCCAACCCCAACCCCTCCTCCCTCAGTCAAGTCCCCCACTCCAACTCCTCCTCCATCCGTCAAGTCCCCAACCCCAACTCCTCCTCCATCCGTCAAGTCCCCAACTCCAACCCCGTCTCTCAAGTCCCCAACCCCACCCAAGTCCCCAACCCCACCAAGGAGTGCCAAGTCCCCAACCCCTCCCAGGTTTATGAAGTCCCCCACCCCTCCTAGGAAGTAAACTCATGGTTTCCATGGTTTTAAAAGCCTGTGAATGATGGAGGTGTTGATATTGCTCATTAAGTAGCGTGAGCATAAAACCAAAAAAAATAAATAAAAAAAGAAGGTTGATATCCGTCTAGGTACATCACTTACTATTTGCTAAGGTGACCATAGAATGGGATGCTCTTTAACCTGAAGAGCAGTGTTGGTCTAGAGAGTTGAGCAGCGGTCAGGGAAAGATGTAGAGGGAGAGGGTCAGTAACCAGGCAGACACAGTGCTTGCTTTACTCTTCCCAGTCACCAGCACTGTGTTGAAAGCTGGCCAGCTTAGGTTGAAGTTTGCTATTGTTGTACTGTGCGATGAAGAAGATGGTTGTTCAGTAAACCCACCATTTGGTTGCTGTCTAGAAAAAGAAATAAACATGGCGTTATTTGTGCTTTATCCGTCACTAGCTGTGGTGAGCACCACATCTATATATACTTGTATCTTTTTGTGTCTTTGCAATGTTGTGTGCCCTACTCAAGGCTTTGTGTTTGGAATAAACATCAGTAATCACCTTCTCTCTGGTTGCTTCATCATTTCTTATTCCTCTCGAGTAAAACAAACAAAAGTGTCTCCAATGAGAACAGATTCCTTGTTTATGTTCTCCTGGTCTGCCCCAGGGCTGTAGCAGTTCAGCTTCAATACAGCATTAAAGTATTCTCTCATGCTGGGACATATCTCAACTAAGGTGAGGCTTTTTTTGCCTGAAGTTCAAAAAGGAGTGGTGATTTCAAGGGGAGGAGTGAACCGTTTGAAACAGGTAGCATTAGACCTAGAGACCTTAATGGCATTTTTTCAAGCTGTGCGCATGCACAGTCAGCCAGATTCCCCATTACACCGGAACATCTGTCAGAGACGTTGGATCTGACAGCTGCTGTGTCCAACACAACCTTATTCTGCACCATGTTTTGGAAACCTAGATTCTAAACCTTCTCATTATTAGGTGAGTTTCACTTAATTCCCATTCAAAAGATTGTTTCTATTTTGTATTGTAAATGTATGTATAAAAACACTCAGTAATCTTAAATGAAACAAGAACAACAGTGCAGCAGTGGTGAATGCAAGACAACAGACAACACATTAGTGTATTCTGTGCTCTGCTCCTCAGACAGGGTGATCTGGTCTGTACAATCAAACACAGACAATGGAGTCGGAATTTTCTGCAATGTCCTCCATGAGTGAGCAGCTGAACTTACAGGACGCTTCTCCAGGGGTCTACAAGGAGGCGTATCGGCTGGCCCTCTACGCGCTGCTGAATGGCGGTCAGGAGGCATATCAGGAGTTCCTTAAGGCGGAGGGGATCGCCGACTTTCTCTCAGAGGAGGAAATTAGGTACATTCTGGAGAATAAGAAATGGCCTTCAGGAGATGATGATGAGGAGGACTGTGAGGGTATGGACAATGCACCTTCTACATACTGCCCAATGGAATCTGATGTGGAGGTACCAGACCTGGATCTGGGCTGGCCGGAAGCCAGGCTTGAGCATGTGGAGACCAACGTCCACATGCTTTTCCACCCGCCAAGACAAAACATGCCAAACATCAAAACAGTGGTGCGGAAATATATCAAAGAAGCAAAAATGGTGAGTCACTCTTGCCACTGTACTGCTGGAGCTCTGTTCTTGTAGCCCCCCATGATATATTTCTGTGCTTCATTTAGAGGTTGAATGTTGTTCATTTTGTAGTCCTCCCTCTGACGTGCGAGAGCGCATTCCAACTGATTCTCTCGTTTCTCATCAGGCACACTGTGACCTTTAAACAGGATCTGCTTGTAAAATCATAGCTCAACTTCAACCTGTTTCAACTTGCGTTCAGTGTCACTGTAGAGGAGATGTGATTCATGTCTGCAGTACAGGGGATGACAGAAGTTAATTAATGCAAATATAGCTCAGGATTTGTCACTTATGAGTTGATCTGTTTTTACAACAACTGTCTGACACAAGAAAACTGTTGACAATTGATATATTTGTTTGAATGTACTTTCTATCTGTGTCAAACTAATGGCATATTCATAAGACTCGGCCATGTGCCATGATGGTTGTCCTATTGTCCATATACAATGAAATGGAATTAGATATGTACCTAAACACGACACAACACGTTAATGCCATCTGTCCTTATAGGCCAAACTTTTTCTTGGGGAAAAAACACTTAAAAAACAACTGACCAATTTGATATATTGTAGGTTATTGCTATAGCAATGGATATATTTACTGATGTGGACATATTCCGAGATCTGGTTGAAGTTTCCACCAGGGGAGTGGTGGTTTATTTGCTGCTAGATGACCTGCAGTTCAACAGCTTTCTACGCATGTCGGAAAAGGCCAACGTTCCTCTCCAAAAGCTATGGGTGAGAATACCATCAGTTCCGTAACATGTTGTCACTGCCTGTTTTTTTTTTAACACAACTATTGTCATTACTGATTACTTAAGTCATCATCCTGTAAACAAATCCATGAATTTTGTTCATTTTTATCTCAAATACTAGAGGAAATAGACCATCTACCTGTATGTTCAGGTGACCTTTACCTGGCAACACGGTTATTATCGGATTAAGGATGACATTTACTCCACACCCAGTTATTTCCCTCCGAGGTATATGATTGGAGGAACTGCAGCAGAGGCTGAGAACTTGGTCTGGGAGTTCTTGTTGCGTAGCATATTTAACAAGTTTTCCAGGTTTAGAGCACTTACCAACTGAATGAAAACAAAACATTTGCTCATTGTTCAACATGGCAGGATTACACTGACATCAGTTCAACACAATGATTTGTCCATTTTTTTCTTGTTTTTATTCTATAGATGCGCTTGCTAACTGACTAACCTTTGCTGCTTGCAGGCTGACATTTAGAGACAGGCAGTTAGAGTTATCTAAGCTTTTGTGTGTTTTAACCATTAAAATTCCTCTCAGGGATTATGAATGAAAACCACATAATTTCTCCGACTGCTACTGCTCCCTGTTCATCTGCTGTTTTCCACAAGATTGTGATCACATCTGACTTGGCAAACTATGACATTATGCCATCCACAACTGAAGCCAAACGTCAGTCATAATATAGCCCAAATACATAAACTAGTTTCAACATGCCCCTTAAAACGCTTCTTTTTCCATTGTGGCTTTCTCTGATATGATGTTGTTTGCCAGATTTAATCTCATTTCATAATAACTCATACTGACTGACGGATCATCTTCTTCACAGAATGTGCGGATTCGCACAGTGAAGGGTCACGAGTACCGCTGTCAGTCCGGGGCAAAGTTCCATGGAGCCATGGAGCAGAAGTTCATGGTGGTGGACTGCCACACAGCACTGTATGGGTCGTATAGGTACGCAGCTTCTGGCATACAGCAGCTCCTTATTCTCACTGTTTCTTGATTGTTTTTTTTTATCTCCGCCATGGCCATGTTGTCATTGTATGTCTGTCTGTTCGTCCATCCGTCCATCTGGAAGAACTGAGTCCAGTTTCCATGAAACTTGGTGGATATGCGCAACATGCAGTCCAAGGACAAACCCAAAACAAACCCAAAACATTTTCAAGCGACTCATAGGCATAGTTTTTCAGTTCATCTTTCTTTACTGTTGCTCCATATGCCATTCCCACCTGGTTTGCCCTCTAGTGTTCAAAGCAATGCAAGTCTCTATGGACGGTCTCAACCACACTCCTATAGCTGTAGGTGTACGCATGACATGGAAATAATGATATAATGTTAATGTTAATTCATTAATTTTAACAGTGAAGCATTTTCATATCAAACTGATTGCTTAAATGTAATATGTAATGTCCAACCTATGATTATTGTTGGGCAGTGTTTATGTTGACATGTAAAAACCGAATAGCACACTGCTATCTTCAGTTTGGCCTCCACAGACCAGTAATGAGTATTTGAAATGTCAAGGCCACAGTGTCTACTGACTGTTCTGTCAGATTTGGATTCATTTCTAAAAAAAAACCTGTGTTCTGTTCTTATTTCACTCCCACAGCTTTATGTGGTCCTACGAAAAAATCAATCTCAGTATGGTGCTTCTCATCACAGGCAAGTTGGTGTCCTGCTACGACGAGGAGTTCAGAAGACTATTTGCTCGCTCCATAATACCTGCCCAGCTTCTCCAACAGACGATACCAGGCACAGATGTCCTCTGTGGCAGGAGCCCAGCGCCCCTGCAGAGCCTCCATTCTGCCCAGTTCTTTGAGAGAACACGCTCCTTTGACACCTCTCAGCTGAAAGTAATGAGAGGACGCCTGAACATGTTAAACCACACCGACAAACTTGAGGAAGGCACACATGCCAATGGATCGAACATCAACCATGGACTGAATCTCCAGCGAAACCCTCCCACCAACACTTACACTGGCTTTCAACAGAGACTGTACTCATCGCTGCGTCAGAGGAGCCGAGTCGTAGGTGACAAAGGTCCTGATGTCCTGGACAGAAGCCCTCTCTCTGCCGCTGGTCAGCTTAACAGTCAGGCCCAGTTCAGGCAACCAGCCCAAGATGACAGCGCTCTTCATCAGCCGTCTTTCCTCAGCGTCTCTGAGTTGTCTCTTCATAAATGGAGAATCGACTCATATCTCAGGAATGACCAGGTTCCGGCGGACTCCACCGAGAGTTTGGACCGTCTGAGTTTACGATCCGACAGCAAGTCGTCTCTACAAACCCCTCAGTCTTCCAGACCGAACCTATTCAAAACCCCCGAGCAACCAACTATGACTGACCTGAGGGCCCTGAGTCCAATCCTGGGCAGACGCACCATCACCTCTGTGTACACTTCCCTGCAAAGAGCCAAAGAGAACGATCCGGTCAGGGATCCTAAAAAGCCTGAACTTAGTACGGAACGCCGACTCAGTGAAGATTCGACCACTCCCCTTACCAGGCAGTCACTATATACTGGACTAGTTAGTACATCGACAGCGATCAAACAACCAGGAACATCTGACCAACCTTCACTCCGTGAGACCAACCATCAGTCTCGCCCTGACGTCAAGCAGGAGACCGAA
Organism: Sardina pilchardus; assembly: GCF_963854185.1. Classification (NCBI taxonomy): domain Eukaryota; kingdom Metazoa; phylum Chordata; class Actinopteri; order Clupeiformes; family Clupeidae; genus Sardina; species Sardina pilchardus. The sequence goes on from NC_084994.1 coordinate 50,063,588, forward strand.
GTTGCCATAAGTAAGCCAATTCCCCCTAAACCCAGCTCTGTGAAAAGCCTTGATAATCTCCTAACTGATCAAAGAGAAGAGGTGGCAGAAGCCGTGAAAGATGAGACAAATGCGTCACAGAAACTCAGCGAGTCTCACAGGTCCATGTCCCATTACGACATCAAAACCACAGACGATAAGAAGACCCCACAGTCCTACGACTGGCAGGAGCCTCCCTCCAGGACAGCCTCGGCGTTCCATTTAGGGCAAGAGACAGATTCCTCACTGCCCAAGGGCTCCAACCTAAAACGCATGCGCCCCTTCAGCGACAGCAACAAGACCCGTTTGTCTCTGATTGAAATACCAGAAGAAAAAGAGGGTCTTGGCTCAGTTAGAAACTTGGATGAAATCGGTAAAGTCACCGAAGACTTGGTCACTTCGGCAAAGACTCAACCAGCGCCCATTGAAGCAAATGTTCACATTTCAGACAGACGGCCCAGCTTCACGGAGACAATAGGGAGCCCCACTCCCTCCTTCGGCAGTAGCAGGGACTGGTTTTCACCCTTGACCAGCCCTGTGTCCAGTCGTCCCACGACTCCCACGTGGAGCAGCTCGCAGAGACACGAGGTAGAGCGGGCTGTGGCTCCGACACCGAGGACGCTGTCCGCCCTGGACGTGGTGGGTCGTTCGCACCACATGCTGGAACGCGGATCGCAGTCCTCGGTGGCCACGGTGGAGAGTGTGATGTCCAACCCAGGCGAGGGGCGCTACGGCATCCCGGAGGTCAAGCGGAACAAGGTCTATAGTCGCTTTGAGCACTTCCTGTCCGTGGAGAGGAGAGCCCCCGATAAGACTGAAACTGACCGCATGAATGCATACGCTGCCGAGAAGCGCAGGAGTTTGTTCATGGGTGCCTCCAGTTCCTACTCCAGATACCAGACACAGCCACAGACTGACAATAGGTTTGGCAAATTCATACAGCGAGTGGGCAGTCTGATAACCAAAAACAAGTAGAATGATATTCATAGGTTTTAATACTCAGGCTTCTGTGAGTGCGTTTGTAAATACAGTCAATAGAAAACTGTTAGAAATGAGAACTGTTAGAAATTTAGACCTGTTTTCTGCTGGTATTTTTAAATGTATTTAAGGAAGTGCATGTGCAGGTTGTACATTGTACATTGCAGAATAAGAGGATAAAACAACTAATAAGAAACCACAACATCTTGTTTTTTGTCTTGTGGGTATATTTTTGGGTACAATGATATCATTGTAAATTGATGGATTATCAAATAATGCAAATAATGTATACGAAAATGAGGTCAATGATGTTTCTTTTGAATATTTATTCTGATCATCAAAAAAATTCTGATAGAAGACTGAAAAAATTCAGTACAAGCCCTCGTCACATCTCACGACCAAAGTGAAAGGTCTCTAAATGAAGTACTCAAGGCTTTTGTTCCTCTCTGCATCTAGTTCCTGAGTCTCAATTTCAAACTTCTTCATTGCAACGAAGTACTGCACAAAGGGCTCGCCGAGGGCCCCGCGGATGATGCTGTCCTCGGCGAGCGCCTCCAGGGCCCCGTCCAGCTTCATGGGGATGGCAAACTGTTTCTGCTGAGAGGGGGCCCTGTTGAGGCTGTGCTCAAAGCTCAGGTTGCGCTTGATCCCATCCAACCCAGCTGCCACGGTGGCCGCCAGCACGATGTACGGGTTAGCCATGGCTGAGCCCAGCTTGTTGTCGATGTGCGTCTCCCTGCCGCCGTGGAACTTGACGTTGAAGTCGCAGCTGTTGTCGTTGCAGCCGCATGTGGCGTACAGGGAGGTGCGCTTCTGGTCCTTCACTCCTCGCGTGAGCTGCTCGCGGCACCCGATGCTCGGCGCCATCAGACAGCTGATGGCGGCGGAGTGGTGCAGGAGGCCCGCCAGCCACTTCCTGCCGATGTCCGACAGGTCGGCGCTTCCCGTGTGGAACAGACTCCTCCGGCCGTTGGCGTCCCAGAGGCTGTGGGAGAACACCCCGGAGTTGTAGATGCCCTCGTCCGTGTAGAAGGTGGCCACGTAGTTGTGCTTGCGGGCCATCTCCTTGATGCCCGTGCGGAAGGTGAAGGCGCTGTCGGCCGCCTCGATCCCAAACTTGGGCTTCAGGGCGATCTCCATCTGCCCGGGGCCGCTCGCCGAGGCGAAGCTGTCCACGTCCACGCCCATGTAGTACATGCCCGTGATGAGCTGGTGGAGGAAAGGCAGGTCGTTGTTGCTGAGCAGCGTGGTGGCGGGGAAGAAGATGGCCTTGGGGCCCGCTCTCTCGGGCAGGCCCAGCACGCAGCACTCGTAGGTGAGGGAGGAGTGCAGCGAGAAGCCCAACGTCTGCAGCTGAGCCAGGAGCTGCTTGGCCATGAGACGGGGCGAGGTGCGGAGCGGGACGCCCGTCACCGAGCAGGGGTCACAGATGACTCGGGCCGTGTGGTTGGCCCAGGGCAGGATCTTAAACGTCGACATGTCGGGGATCAGGAGAATGTCACTGCTAAAGTTAGCCACGGAGGCGTTATCGACTTCATTGACCTTTGAACTCAAGGTCAGCTCCAGGTAGCTCCTAGGCATTGGCACTCCATAAACAGCTTTTTCCTGAAAGCAAAGGACAAGGGAGGGTTAGTTCACAATCATTAATTATACTACATCCAAAATCAGGAATGATTTACACTTTGCAGCCTGAATCCGAATCATGATCGCTGATTACATGTATGCGTATATACACAAAATATGTGAATATTTACATGAAAGAAACGTGCAGGCACTATCTTGGACCTGGACACTCCGTGAAGGTCTGTAGCTTCAAAGCGAACAAAGTGGACATCTTCACGGGCAATCTGCTGCTTTATCTGTTCAACTACTGAGATGAAACTTTGAGGCCCATGATTGTCTCCCGATGAGTTTTCCTTGGTGTTATCTATTGATCACAAAACAAGCGTGCATGCATGTTAGATCTATACATTTAAGACATAAAAACACCTTTACCTAAATATTTCTCTCCATTAGTCTGTGTTACTCTTAGATATCAGTTTGGAGTTGAAATATTGTGGAGTGCAAGGGCTGACTGGGTGCCATAAGACTTGACTCTTACTCAGTAGACCTATCCATTGATTGATGAAAGTGGGTGCATTGTGCCTATATTGCCTAGGCCCTCAGCAACTCAGAAATGTGCAACATATGTCATTATTTTAGACAAATAAAACAATGCACATTGAGGTCCTCATCATTTCAGTTTATTGACATAAAATGTATTATAAAATGTATTTTGTTATACTGGTGTATCTCGGAAAATTAGAGTATTGTGAAAAAGTCCATTGCCCTTTCCAGAATGGCAGATTGAAGGCTCAGGAAACCATTGTTGGTGTTTTGACTTAATTAAAGCTCTTATCATTACAGATAACGAGATTAAGAGTATCTCAAAATATTGGAATAAATAATTCATAATACAGTAATCATCAAGATTTGAATAATCAGGAAACATATAAGTTTCACTTTTTGAAATAAATTGAGGAAAACTGGGAAATTACTCTTACAACTCTTCCAAGATATTCAGATTTTTTAGATGCACCTGTACCTTCTCTGCTACCACCATCCAAAAGCAGACACCAAAAAGATGATGACATAATTAGTTTTATATATACAGGCTTCTTTCCCAAGTAGCAATAGTCACATTAGTGGTTTACACTGGAGAGTAACACTGACCTGTTTGTGACCCATAAGTCTCTCCCATGCTGGTTGCCTCACAGGTGGGGGATCTCACATAGTGACGTGTACTTCCGTCGGTCCGAGAGGGTGTGTTTGAGTCCCAGTCCGAAGCTGTCCTAGAAGGAGTCCTCTCCCCTGGTCTTTGGAATCTCCTACTCCCCTCAGAGAGAGGCTTGAAAGTAGAGAATGACCTGGCTGGGCTCTCCTCCTGTTGACTGTCCCCTCTGTTCCCGTGTAAGTATGTGTAAGGGCTCCCTGGCCGCACCCCGTCCTTCTGGTCCCGGGGCGTGAGGAGCGACGTCTCCCGCAGCAGGCTCTTGAGCTCCTCCAGGGTTTGTTTGGACACGTTGGCCTCTCCAGTGGGAGCCCTGCTCTTGGAGGACCAGTCGTCTCGTGAGCCCATGCCGTCGGGTCGAGCGAGAGAGCGACGGGAAGCCTCGGGGGACAGCGTGGGCCCTCGGTGTTGGGGCCCGATGGAGATGATGGTGGCGCTCTCGCTGGGGCTGGGGCCTGCGACCGTGGACTGCACTAGAGGCACGGAGGCTCCTCTTCTCTCGGCGTCGGTTGGTGCCAGATATCGCCCACTGACCTTCACCCCTTTCTTACGGCCCAAGCTCATACCACTGCCATCTATCTGGTCGGTGCATTTCTCAGGTGCCTCCTAGATGTCATTACAATTACAGCATTCATCTCAACCAGAATCTCAACATTATAGTAACTACTGGAACAATCTTTTTTTTTTTGTATTCTAGACTTCCCACAGTGTGGTTTTACTGGACAGATAAGCCTACAACTGGGCTAGCTGTAAAGCATCACTGAACCCCTCCCCAAATGAATATTACCCAAAGTGTACTTATGCTCCCATAGGGCTCCCTTGAAAAAGAGATGCAAGATCTCAATGGGACTAGCCTGGTTAAATAAAGGATGACTAGGCTACATCAAACACATGCTATTAGAGATGATCTGATCTTTTTACCTTTCCTCTGGAAACATTTGGCTTGCTCATCCCCACTCCTGCCCTGTAGATAGCTTTGACGGGGAATTTGTCGGCTCCTGATTAAAACCAGATCAATAGATGTGCATTTCCTTTTATAGACTATAAGGACAATGGTGATAAATTGGAAGATTCTCTCTGTCCATCATGGTGCCCACATGTACCTGCTGTTGACTGGCAACAGACAGTGACTACAGTGATGCTTATCCTCTTCAGTGAGCAACATGAACCATCCAGACCATTCAACAGCCTATTGTGGCAGAGCAAATAGAGGCTGAAAATCCCATAGATCAGCTGTTCTGTTGAGGGTCTGATTATACACATTTCACTTCTGGAAAGACAGATCTAAGACTTAAATTAAAACAGCTATTTCAAACACTATAACTTTTCACTTGTAAAAATAATATGTGTTCAATTAACCTGTTCTACCCACACACTGTGGTTCATAAGTTAGTGCATATAGGCCTTTAACCTATGCTACTTCAAAATTACAGCCTGTAATGTCAATCTAACTGCTTCTGGGATTACAGTATTGTTTTTGGCATATAAACACTATTTTCACATTTGAAATGGTAATGGAGCATCCACTCAAAGAACAATTATGCTTAATACTGAGATGCAAATTGATGCGCAATTAATCGTTTGTTTTGTGATGGCGCATGATTTGCGCAGGACAGGCGTGATTCGCGGACAGGCACACGAACAGCCCCTGTTTCCAGGGTGCGGTTGCAAGCCCGAAAGAAGAGAGAAGTGCTTGCTGTAACCGTGATCTCAGCGGAGTAGACGCCGACTCGGCAGGAAGCTGTGGCTGCGGCTGTATGGTGCAATATCATTTTACATTTTTTAAGTCTTTCTTGGGACCGGCTTTATGATTAAGCTACAATCTTCAATGAGTAAGCATATTCCAGTAAGTATCAGTGTAGTACATCATCTTTTATTTGTCTTGTGCGAAAATGGTTAGATTTTAGATAACGTTATCGTCATATTGAAGCATCGTGTTAGCTAACGTTAGCCAGCGAGTACGAGATGGCTGACATTACTTATCCAAGTTATCCATCATATGATGCTAATGAACACCCAAAATGTTCAGTTGAATAAGCATGGAGGTTAGAGCAATAGTCCTGACAATATTGTTAACTAACGATAATAATGTGCTCGATTAATCAAGTGACCCACATACAGAGTAACTGGCCTAGCTTGTCGCCAACGTTGGCGTTCAGCCTTGGCATATACCCGATGGTCAGATGGTTTGCAAAAACACAACGAGACACCGTCCTCACAAGTTATGGCAAATTTAATAGTTCACTGTTGTTTGCCAACGCCTAGAAAATGACTCACTGCTGTACTGTTAACAAGCTACTGATATGTTAGCTAAATCAGTGTTTCCCTTTTCTTGTTAGCACTGATAAGTGCTCAGGGCCTCTTCATCGGTTATGGCGCTTGGTTTGTCAAATAACACAAAGGCTAACGTTAGCTACCCAACTAGCATTTGTCAACTTTAGGCTAAAACATCTATCTTGGTCTCTTAACAAAACGCATTGCGTTGTTTTCACCACATTTGTCTTTCTGCTCAACGTTAATCTAAAGTTGTAATAAGCTCGATTGGTCGTGGTTATCGATGTCAAACGTTAACGTTAGCGTAATATTTAGGCTAGCCGCAAAGAATAAGGGAATGGATGGCTGTCTTCCTCGACTTTCCTCGTTTTTCCTGCCCTTAACGTTATCTTAAAGAAAAATTAACTTGCATTGAATATGGGTCACAATTAGCTTTTAGACCAAATCGAAATTATAATCGTCAATCTATTGCAGTAGTAGCTTTACATTGACGTTACTCTGCTTTTCTCCTTTACAATCATAACAATAGATAGATAAACCCGTCTGTTACACCCAACATACACCAATGATCAAGAATGTTGTCCATGGAGGCTTGATACGTCAACCTTGTTTATCTGCGGAATTTCTACCATGATTCAAATGAGTAAACGCCAGAAATGGAGAAAAATCAAGCCTTAAATGATACGTATTTCCTTTGCAGTTCAGACATGGTTGACATTTTAGTATAGGAGCAGGTAATTGAAACTGGTTAGCTTGCGGTGAAGGACTCTTTAGAGTAGAGTAGACCATTCTTTCAAAATGGTGCCTCATAGCGTCTATTCTTTAGTCTTGGAGCACAAAGATGCTGGGAAGTCGCTGTACTTTCTTACATCCTGATTTTTGTATTTAGGAGAAACTGTTATCTCTAGTCTCATCTTGCTTGTTAAGGCATGTTTGCTAAGCTTGCATGAAAAGTTCATGGTGTGTTGACATCCTCTTTTCTCTTGTAACTCTTGCAGCAGTTCTGTGGTGTTTTGGGTCACACATTTATGGAGTTTCTGAAGGGCAGTGGAGACTACTGCCAGGCCCAGCACGGCGTGTATGCAGACGAGTGAAGTGCCGGCCCACCCAAGCTACCTCAAGAAAGAAGCTTGCACAGAGACTTGAACGTTGGCGGGATCTCGTGACTCAAAGAGTGAGCGTCCACACCAGCAGAGCAAGCCTGGATGGGGTAAATCTCCCAAAGTGCACTGCCCTAGCCGGCCTTCGCCTCCTCGTTCCCAAGAGGACTTGCCTTGTTTTGAAGGATTTTTTTTCTCCCTTGTTCCTTCTCTCCCTCCTTAGTTCTTAACTTTTGCCCCAACCTTATCATTGTGTTGGTTGTTTTTCCTTTTCTCCCCTTCACTCAAGTACCAGTTTTTACGGTTACGAATTTTTGGTGGTGTGTCGTGAGGACATAGCCCTGGAGTTTGCCATTCCCTCCCAGTTGTGTCGGCCCATCTGTCAGCACTCAGCATCTTTTGATTCAGTTGCCATGGCGCGTATGAACAGGCCTGCCCCGGTGGAGATCACCTACAAAAATATGAGGTTTCTCATCACCCACAACCCCACCAATGCCACTTTAAATAAATTCATTGAGGTGAGCTTTGATCATATGTATAATATATATTTCTCATAAAATAAGCCCAGTTCTGACATGTACAATAGTGTTACATTTCAAAATAGACAGGCATGTTTTCAAGCACAGCTCTTATAAGTAGTCCTCTGTATCTTTGGATCTTTTATTTAACAGGAACTCAAAAAATATGGAGTCACTACCGTAGTGAGAGTTTGTGAAGCCACGTATGACGCTGCGCTGGTGATGAAGGAGGGAATTCAGGTTCTGGTAAGTGGTCTCACGCAGCCTGTTTAATGAGCACCCGGAACATGTTACTGATAAGAATTAAATCATTTTATTTCAGGAAAGATATGTTAAATTGTTCTCTCTCTCTCTCTCTCTCTCTCTCTCTCTCTCTCTCTCTCTCTCTCTCTCTCTCTCTGTCTCTCTGTCATGGTAACAGGATTGGCCTTTTGATGACGGAGCTCCTCCCTCAAACCAAATTGTAGATGATTGGCTCAACCTCTTGAAGCTCAAGTTTAAGGAGGAGCCAGGCTGCTGCGTTGCTGTCCATTGTGTCGCCGGCCTTGGAAGGTGTGTGGACCATGGCCTTTTAATCAGAGCAAACACGTTAATAAGATAATAGCAAATAGGAAATGCATTGTGTGGTTTGTGAAAGAATGTGGAGAATTTAGCACACGGGCAGTCTACTGCATTCTCTGACGACTCTCTACTCTTTGCTTACAGGGCTCCTGTCCTTGTGGCGCTTGCTTTGATTGAGTGTGGGATGAAGTATGAAGACGCTGTTCAATTCATTCGACAGTATGTGTGTCTCCTCTGCATTGTTTGAGTCACTCTAACTGTGGGGAGAGGAATGAATCGTCTCGATGGCTGCTCTTGTAAATTGAACGTGAACAGCAACCACTGTAGATATACCATGGCTAAGAGTTAATGTTTTGCTAATGATATGTCAACAGTTAGCCGTACAGTGAATTGTTACTTTCACTAAATGTTTTTGTGCATATGATATGGATATGAAATGAACAATTGGAATGTGTTCCTGTTTTAGATATACACAAATTTCACATTGCCACATTGGCCGTTTTAATACTGCATATTTGCTCATGAAAAACTTAAATACTTTTGTTCTCAGGAAGCGCCGAGGAGCATTCAACAGCAAGCAGCTCTTCTACCTTGAGAAATATCGTCCAAAGATGCGCCTGCGCTTCAAAGATTCCAACGGTCATCGTAACAACTGCTGCATTCAGTAGGCCTGAGTGGAGTCCCAGGTCACTACCTCCCCTCAAGCATTTAGCCCGTTGTCATCTAAGCTTAAATCATGCCCTATGTACTTCCACACAACCAAAACCATGCCCAGTAACTCTAAATTCTCCCGTTTTTAAATTCAGTTATCCAGTGAAGCATCTTGGGCTGTTGTGTCGACATGTGAGTGTTTTCTTGTATGTGATTGCTGACATTGAGGGGGGGTGCTGCTACCTGAGTTTTTATTATAATGTGAATTTTGCCATCAGTGAAATTTGGCCAGCTATCGCAAAGTCGCCCTTTGCTAAACCAATTTTCCCCTGTACTGTTGTCAAAATGTCTACTAAATATGAACTTTTAATCATGTATCCTTTTTATGTTATGTTGTTCTATGAGTTTAGAAACATTATAATCATGTCTGCCTTCAAACAGATTACATCTAAATGCCTTACAATTGAAATGAAAACAAGGCAATCTTAAGGAGGGTCGGTCCACTGCATCTGGAAAGGTATTTCATTTTCTATTTGGAAGAGATGTCAGCAATGTACACTGCAGGAAGTTTAGAAAATAAATCCTTCCATAGCTATTTTAATATACATTGCTTATTTGTAGCGGAAATGTTTATTGAAGGCTTGGATAGTTTCTTTATTTTTTCTTCATTGTTTCTTTTTTTTTTCCTTTGTCATCCAGACATTGTTTACTAATTACTGCCATGTCAGAAATGTGATTTTTGTGTTTAAGCTTCAGAACTGGAGTGAAATGTCTGCGATATTTTGTATGCTTTTTTATTTGATGTGCGTAACTTAATTCTTGGATACTTGATTTATGTATTTGAAATGTGTATTATTAGATGGGCTATTTATACTTATCAATGGATGTGTTTTAGTATAGTGAAAGGCAAATTGTATCTGTTCACCAACTTGTGAAAGTACATTAAAATAATACACTGAAAAAGATAGATCTGGTTTCAGGATTTTTATGTTCTCTTTCTAACCATTACGTTTGAGAGTTCTGGCAGATCCACATATTCTACGGAGTTGATGGTTACAGCAACTAATGGCTTTGTGAGTGTTGCTCTAAATCAGAAAAGGGCTTGAGCGTGCAGTAGATGGTGCCCTCTAGAGGTTACAATGTAAAACTACAGTCTTGGAAATGTCCAGACAAGTCCAATGCAAAACGACCAAAATTCATCACTGTGTTTATTTTTTACTGAACATAAGTGCCCTAGTTGGGCTATATAAATGGTTTAAATTATGTGGAGAACTTTAATGACTTTACTGACATCGGAATGATGCATGTGTCTTGTTTCACAGCTTTAGTAATGACAGTCTTCGTTTAAGGTCAGATTTGATGGTGTCTGAGGCTTTAATGACCATGACATTCATCTTTACACCATGCAAAGCTTTATCAAAATGTGTTTATTTCCCCTTTTTCCACAACTGGCGTCACATCTGCCTTCCATATAATAAATAATATATAGTGCGTCAAACAGGATCAGGTGAACGGGCTCTTCCATTGTACACACACAACAAACACTGCAATGAAATTAAGTGCTGTACTGTACAAATGTCTGGAAACATGGAAGTCAGTGACAAAAACACACAGGGTCATTCTATCACCAGTATAATTCGCAAAAGACCTCGGGTTCAGTATTGACACATATACACAGATTTACAGTTACATTTCAGACATAAGATAATTCATATTTGGCATGAAAACAGCAACTAAAAAATGAAATTTGTATCCAGGTGTACAAGTATGGTTGAGGAGTATTTCTTATTACAAAAGGAGGGAAACTAGAATTCCAATGGATATGATTCAAAATGTCTCATCAAAGAGGGCAAGAAATATATTTCATCAGCCCATATTTTTCTATTAAGGAGGGAGTTACTGTCACATCAAAATAAAACATCAAAACAAAAGACTTTATTTCTGTAACAATTTATTTGAAGTGGCTTTCTCTTTGGCTCAGTCATAAGAGCAAGCATGTCACGATATTACATACCACCAAAGGAATTCCAAAGATGTTCATCCCTAACCATCCAAATGATTCCATGCGTTACAACAAACGTTATGAGCACACGTGAGTATCACTGTGACATGACATCTTACTCTTATGATCCCAAAGTGCAGTGGCTACTTCAAGTAAAGTGTTAGCCTGTACTCCTCAGTGGACGTGTTCTCTAAGTCTCTCAGGTCTCCCTGACCTGGGCTCTGGAGTCGGAATCTCAAAGCCCGTCCCCGTCCGGCCCTTTCATGCCGGAGTCCTTGGCCGAGATCTCCCCTGGCAAGGCCTGAAGGACACACTGGGAGGACTCGCACCATCCGTTGACCCCGGCATGACCAGGAAGCCCTGGAACACCAGGCAGGCCGGGAACGCCACGCGGGCCTCTCAACCCATCACGGCCGTGGGTACCGTACGCTGCTATACCTGGCGCACCTGTGGGCACAAGATGCATTGAGTCACGTTTGAGTTACGGTTTAATAATTTCACTGGCCATCACAATCACTCAAGGCACTATTGGCTAATTCAGCTGATTTTAAAGTCTGCGTTTTTGGTGAAAGGTTGTTGACATATGAGCGCAACAGCGAATTACAAATTCACCCAGTCCCCCATGTGCTTCTCAAACAAACTGGATTGGCTGAGCCCCTGTGTTGGCTTTCCATTCAGAGCGACTGTGTACCAAGTGCATGCATTGTAAGAACAGGTAGAGAACCATGAGGAACAATTCTATCAAAAGTGTATTTGCAGAACAACTTTTAAGTAAACAAATCAAATTAACTGGTTTTGTGGAATTTGTTTGGAATTTGACCATGCAATACACCAATAAACCAAAGTGAAGTCAAATTCCAGAGTCTCTATTTTGAGCTGGATCTGGATGATCGTGTAGGGAGGGGCAGCGAGATATGGGGACCTACATCAGACCAGCACTCTTGAAGCTATGTGAGTTAACACACACACACACACACACACACACACACACACACACGGATGGACCCAATTATAATATCCTCTTCCCTCCTACTGGGTGGTGGTGGTGTGTGTGAGGGGGCGAGAGTAATTGAACTGCTCTTAGTCTTACCAGGAAGACCAGGAGGACCAGCGATACCCTTTGGACCAATAGCTGTTGGGCCTCTCTCTCCTCTGTCTCCTGTATCACCTGTAAACAACACGCATCAGAAAGGACAGTGAATCCAGAAACAACAACATACATTACAACTGAAATATACAAACTCGGCAAGCCTGCTCTGGGAATCTCTGGGAAACTTCTCATCCATAAGGAGCTTGCTCTTGATCAAGAGGAGTGATTGTGCGTGTCTACTTAAAGCCAAGAAGGCAAAAGGCAAAAGACTGTTGACATTTGGGCTGAACAGACAATAAAAATGACATCTCTCCTTTCCATTCTACCACAGTGACAGGTTGATTGGCTGGGTAGGTTCATCCAAGCCAATTTGATAGTCTCCATATATAGAGCCAGGACTGTGCACAGCAGAACACACACAGAACAGACAACTGTGGGACCACGAGGAACAATTCTCTGACAAAAGTGCATTCTCAATCACAAAAGTACAAAGCACTCCTCTGTTGTCTGAGCAGGAAAAACACATCTCTACCAATGAATGCTCCAAAATGGACATTCTCAAGTAACTGTCAGTTTGGCCTGAAGTCAAATTATGAAACACTTCATTGGGTTACACAAGCTATCGCCATTCCTCCTGGCTCAAGTACTCCAGAGCATTGAATGAGAAAGATCACAGAAATACCCTCTGGCCGGGCTTCATGCCCAAAGTGTACTGCAATGTCAATATTTTTTTCATAACTGGAGACACAGTTAAGTAGCCTAATTGGTAGGTTAAGTGGGTTATTGTGGTAGCTTAATACTGTATGTTGCATGTTGGCTAGCCAGGATAATTCAGGTACAGTAATGTCTCGTTGAAAGGGAAACATTCTTTGAGACTGCCGGTATCAGTGTCCAGTAATACCCCCAATGGACTGTCTGTGGAGCTGGACAACAGCTCTGATCTGTGGGGTGCACTAGATGCATCGCTGCTCACCTTTGGGTCCTTTACGTCCCAGCACGCCTGGCGGCCCTTTGAGTCCAGGAAGGCCTCGAGATCCAGGGTGTCCGGGGTAGCCGTTGTTGCCAGTGGAGCCGGGAGGCCCAGGGGGACCCGGAGGGCCAGGGAGGCCTGAGATGCCGGACTCTGGTCTGCTGAGGCTGGCGGCCAGCTGAGCGAGCTGCTCTGTAATCAGAACGGGACCACACGTCAACCACATGGAAGGAGGGCAGGTGATGCCCTGATGAACATGTCACACACAACGTCATGCACATCTAGGATACTGTATGCGCAAGACCAAGCTGCAGTGAAAGACAGGAACTTCGTTGCTCCTGTCAACTTCTTTGCTTCTTTGCAGTGATGCAGGTGTAACAGTGGGTGCCAGATTGGGAGTGATGTTGAGGGGGTACTTCCCTCGCCATGGATTTAGCTTCCTTTCAACTCAACAGCCTCCCCATGTCATAGGATGCAGGCCCGAGTGTGGAGCTGTGTTTCATAACTCTGATGACCTGCACTTCACACACTAAACAAGAGATGAATGAGATTAGTAAGATGAGTGTGCTCTTACCTTGCATGACTCTCATGCACACTTGCTTGATGTGCTGCTCTGTTGGACCTCTGCCCTGAGGAGATTGTTATTGTTATATACCTCATTTCAACAGTGTCAAATGCTGCTTGTTTACATGACACTGATAAATCATACACCAAGACACCAGACATTAAAGCCAACTCATTACTGTGTCATAAGTCAAGTGACAAGTCAGGATTCACAGTCTTCCAACATTGCACTGTGTGTGGTGGTATGGGTGGACTGCACTGTGTGGTGCTATGGGTGGACTGCACTGTGTGTGGTGCTATGGATGGTGGCTAAGGAACTGGACAAGCAATCAGTAGCCATGTGTCATGGGTTAGGCCACTGTAAGTAAGTAAGTAAAGCACTCAACCATATATTACTCCAGGGAGACTGTGAAATGCTTTGGACAAAATATCAATTAAATAAATAAAATGTAGAGAAATGTGTTTTAAAAAGACACATGCGTGTATATGTTGTGTTTCCTATCAGATGGCGTTGGCGTGACTCTTAACACAGTGTGTGTCCTCGGTCTGGGTGCTTACTGCTGCGCCCTGTCCTCCGGTCAGTCCGTGGGCTCCTCGGTCTCCCTGCATGCCACGAGGCCCGATCTCCCCTGTCTCTCCTGAGGCTCCCGGCAGGCCGCGCATCCCCTCTGGACCTCTGTTGCCCGTCTCTCCTGGCTTCCCTGTCTGGACACAGTGCCACAGGACACGTGTGGTCAGTGTCAGTGCGTGTCATCTCCCCCTTCAGCTCTCACATTTGTATTGTTTGTACAGTGTCAAGCAAGCGCTGCAGTGTGTGCAGATGGCCAATAATGAGCAGAGTGTATTTGTGAGTGCAGAGAGGGGCACTTACTGATCCTTTCTCTCCTGCTTCACCTTCCTCGCCCTGTAGAGAGAGGACCAGCACATCAGCACAACAACAACAACAACAACAACAACAACAACAACACAGACCAAATCCACATCCACATCCACAGGCAGATCTGACTAGGATGGAGAGGGGCCGAGTGGGTGATGGAGTGGAATGCGGAAAAAAAATAATGTATTCCTGATTTTCCTGAGGTTTATTTCCTGAAGGCAATATTCCTCTTGTTCCTCAGAGTGGGATTCTACACTATAAATGTGGGTGGCAACAGGTCTGTACGAAATGGGAATAACTGTATCTGCCTTATAAGAGACCTTCACTTGGTCAGATGAAGTAACGTATGTGTATCCTTCATGCAGCCTTCAACTTCAACTTTGTAGGACTATGAAATTGTCTGTCAGTATCTTGGCAACGGTAAACAGAAGACAGTGTTCTGTGTTCTAGGCCATCCAAAAAACAAGTTCATTGCTGGTACATTGATGTCTGCTATGGCAGGTGACTCAATTATACAGTTGGAACCTCCCATTTCAGACAGACCCAACATTGTTAGTGGTCAGTCCTGTAACCTTCCTTAAGAGCCAGTGTCGTATGGTCAGTGACTGTTTATAAAGCAACTACACAATCTATGGTACAGTCCGAGGTGGTTGAGGACTGTGCCTATTTGGCAATCCTTTTACAAGGCACCAGCGCATCATGGCAAATGAGGTGGTCACTCCGTGACCTCTACAGCAGTGTGTGTGGTCTCTTACGGGGTCTCCTTTGTTTCCTGGGGTCCCCTCCTCTCCTGGAGCTCCCTAAAGGCAGACAAGCAGACAGAATTGAGTAATCAAAATGACAAACAAACAGAGCAAGACTTACATACTGTATCTGTATGTTATTTTGACGGCTGGCCGTTTTAAACCCGTTTGACTTACTTGTTCACCTTCAGGGCCTGTTAGACCAACTGCACCCTGAGGAAACATGTGCATGAATATGTGTTAAATTGACATGGATGATCACATTCTGACAAAACATCATTAAAGGGAAAAGTTGAAAAACAACCGGTGTACTCCAGTGACACAAGGACTACTTCCTAGAATACATGCACTGCTCAGGCTACATATTACAAAAATAATAGGATTCCATTCATGAAATAGAAACACACTTTTTGACTAGGTCTAACTTACAGAGGACACAAAGCACAATACACTTCATAAACACAGATAATTATGTAGGCTACAGCACTATATTTGACCAAAAAAGAAATATGTCAAGTGTGCCAGGCACACAATTCAACTCTAAGCAGATTTAGGCTGGATTAGATCTGTATTCTCACACTAAGATAAGGGTCACTTTTCCAGCGTACATGGACCAATAACCAACTGATATGACTTTCTTTGTGTTGTGAGAATTAAGAGGTGAGAAGTATAATGAACTGAAATATTATAGTCTGGGGTAAAGTTCTGGTACACTATTCTTTACAGGGAAGAGAGTGTGCAGTGTCCTGAGACGAGAATATTCATATTTCAACATGAACATTTATTGATTTTGTACATCTAAGAGGTCTTTTCATTTGGTCTTACCCGATCTCCTTTTTGACCAATAAAACCAGCCGGGCCTGGAAGTCCTGGAAGACCAATGTCCCCTTTAGGTCCCTGTTAAACATCACACACACACACACACACAGAGACACACACACACACACACACACACACACACACACACACACACACACAAATACACACACACACACACACACCTAAAATTATTCTGTTGAGAAAACAGAACATCAACTGTGCAAAGACCAACCTCACGAGCCTCCATCTAACCACATTAGCTTAGAAAAACATACTGGCCGCGGCGGGGATGGAAAAGCAAGTCGGTAGGTGTTGTAGAGATGTCTGGGCCCTGATTGTGCCATACCCTTGGCTGGCTGACTTTTGAAATTCCTTCGTAACAGAGGTCTCTTTCAGGCCCCTTTCCTGCTGCCCATATCCCCTTACCAAAGAAAATACCCCCTGAGCCGGCTGGCCATAGCAACAACAGGCCATTCATGCTCCTCTCCATCAGATTACAGTAGTGCTGCAGCCAGGAACCCCAGAAGGAGCCTCGGTGTAAGTTGGTCCTACCAATTGGCTCCCTATATGTGTGAATACATGTGAGTGTGAGAGTAAAAACATAATAGGATGTCAACGTCCCTGACAGATCCACATGGGGGCTGTTAGGTCACTTGGCAGCAGAGTGGTTTTGTGAAATCTGGGTCAGACTCCGTCAAAAACTCCCCACGGTACAGCAGTCTTGTTCCTCCTTGCTACAGTTAGTTCTCAAAGTCCACATGATATTTTGATAATCTGTTTGCTTGGCAAAGGGCATCTCTGATCCACAGTAGAATAATGTCATTAAGCCCAGTTAAGAACCTCCTCCGATATGAGCCCAATGCCATGCACGGGCTGAATGTGGAGCAGGTCACGTTGTGTGTGCAGCAGAATGTAGGTGGAGTACAGACTGTGTCACTGTCCAGCCCTTTGAGCTAAACTCACACACTTTTAAGCCTTCCCTGGTGTTTCTCAACATAAGTCAACTACGCACGGCAAATGTTAACCGTGTTCAGTCACATATCGGACGTAAGGTGAAACTGTGTGCACAGGAGTGACAGCTTCAGAACATCCTTTTCTCCTCGGACTGCAGCAGACTCCAAATATTTGCACTGGGCTCCATTTTCCTCCTCTTGCTTAGCGACTCCTTCATTTCCTGCTCCAGCACTTTCTCAGTTCCTCCAATCAGGTCTTTACAGACGTTCCAATGAATACTTACAGGAGCAATGATCTCTGTGACAGCGTGTATTACACAAAAAACACCTTTTGCATCACAGAGGTACTAGGGTGCCTGTACATGTACAGTACTACATCAAAAACAATCGTCACCATCATTCGCCTTGTCATGTACCTGGAGCTTAAGACTGTCTTAGTGTAAACCAAACCATCTTTGTCTGAGATGCATTTACAAATGGACCATATCCAGTCACAGCAAAAGCTCACAAAACCGTTTGAGTCTCCATCTAACAGTTAGGAGTTAGGAGTTAGGAGTGGTCATCTAGTCAAATCTGCTGTCTGCTGACACAGCTCTATAGTGAGTCTTTAACCTAAGATACAATTGCTATAGGTTATACAGTTTGAATAAAGGATGTCCTTAACTTGGGCTGCAGGGATCACTATAGATCCTATTTCTGGGGTTTTCTTATCTTAAACTACTGGGCATATGATGATATGAATCTAGAGCTTCTGGTGTTACTCTCATGTTGCCAAATCTACTGAAGCTGTACACGCAGACATGCTTCTTAAGACCCACAACACCCACCATACTATTGTTCACCTTTTTGCTTATTTCACATCTGAAAAGTCTGATGTCCCACCGTTTTTTTGCCAAGCTCAGTAAAGCATAGCAATAGTAAGCTACTCTGTAATGGTCTATTATATCTCCGTTTCAGTCAAGAACATAAGGCACAAAATCATTCCAAGACAAAACAAAAACAAATGTGTTATCAGTGGCTGATGCTGTGCCTCTTTTTGGGGCTGGTGACTTACCCTCTCTCCCATCGGCCCTGGAGGTCCACCATTACCGACCGCTCCTCTCTCCCCCTACACACACACACACACACACACACACACAAGAGCAGAGACGCTTATCACTCACGCACTGGACACTGTGTGGACAGGACACAGTGCTCATTGGAGGTGCGGACAGAAACATACTCACTGGTCCACCTCTGGCGCCCACCGGGCCCTGCTCCCCCTGCTCTCCACGCTCCCCCTGCACATGAACACAGCATCAGAGCATCAGAGCAGCACGGCCATCACCCAGCCGCCACTCACTCACCACCCAGCCATCCTGACACACACACACTCATACAGGCATGTGACTGGGAGAACATTTAAAGGGCATCGCAGTGATGATTTCCATCACAGTGAATGTCTTTAACATGTTGAAGGACTTGCATACAGCAGATGAAGAAGTAAACATGAGTAAATGGCTTGGATTGACTCACACTTTTGCCATAGTTCCCGATTAATCCTGCAACGCCGGAATCACCTGAGGCTCCCTGGAAACAAGAAAAAAATGCTGTGCATGTTTCTAAATTCAAAAATGGCTATTTTGTGTAGAATACTCCCAATAAATGAAAGCAACTGAAGTGCTATTTGGAATCCATTTAAGCCACAAACATGATTTTTTCTTGTTGTGAATTGTTCTCTCTAGTTTTCTTTCTGTGTGAATTCCTTTTACACTAACCGTTGGCCCAGAGTGCCCCTTTGCCCCTGGGGTACCAGGCAAACCCTGCAAAGAAAAAAAAATACACACATTTAGACACAATTATGTAATTGCAAAGATCAGAAGAAAACTTGAATGCTTCTACTCTCTCCAGTGGAATGCATATGTGTGGCATGTGGCCCTTTGAGAAGCTACTACTCACAGGAAGTCCCTGCAGTCCAACATCACCAGGAGATCCCACCTTTCCTGGAATGCCCTTAAAGACAGACACCACGCAGGATCAGAGCATGATTCACTTCAGCAGACTCCTAGTGCAATGACACAATATCAACACGGGCAGCATCATACCTTCCCGCCTGGCATTCCAGGGATACCCTCACGGCCATCTGGTCCAGCTAATCCCTAAATGAAGAAAAAAATTACTAAGGCATGTTTTTACAACAATATTTCATCAAATATGTTCTCGAATTGAATTGAACTTCACATAAATTCACAAACTATGTAACATCTCTGTGGAGGGTCGCCACCACCATCATCTACAATGCCACTTCAACCCTGAGCGAACATCTTCATCTTCAGTGGCAACATGGTTTCCCTTCCTGTTAGCTGTGGTCACTCATGTTTAGGGTAAGTGTTTCTAACATGGACACTCATGTTTAGGGTAAGTGTTTCTAATGTGGACACTCATGTTTAGGGTAAGTGTTTCTAATGTGGACACTCATGTTTAGGGTAAATGCTTCTAATGTGGACACTCATGTTTAGGGTAAGTGTTTCTAACATGGACATCACTCAGATGTGGCACACTTACAGCTTCTCCAACGGCGCCTGGTAATCCTCTTATCCCTTGTGGCCCTCGTCCTCCCTAAACAACAGAAACGTCAGCAATGCAATCAGCAATGATCTAAAGCTGATCATACAATCAATATTTTGATTATTTCAGAATGTTTTTGTCTAGTGATGTTGTAATTGAAACTCACTAAGGAACCTTTCGGCCCTGTCTCGCCAACTTTGCCCCTTCGGCCAGCATCACCCTGACAGAGAAATGCAAAATAATTAGTAAGAGGTAACAATCATAAATTTGCATACCACATCTTCATTCATAGACAAAAAAGTATGGAGGGTCAAGAAAAATGACTTATCAGTAACTACTAATGAACTATGCAGGTGATATCCTCAGATACTGATCCGTAATTACTCATGAACTGATATACACAAGAGGTGATACATTCAGATACATTCAGTGGCATGAAGTAGCGTGTCTCTGTTCCAGAGTCATGCTACTGTATGTTTTTGAAGACTGCAGTGGCCCTTGACCAGGCCCTCTACCAATAAAAATGTGTGCTAGATTTGAGACTATGTGTCAGTCATGTTTATATTGAATAGGACATGGACTAAACAACAATGTTCCTCTTCTTCCTTTTCTGTTTTGGAGAGCAATTGAAGATTGACATTAAAGTGGGCAGCGTGGGATCAATTAAAATAATTGCCATTTGTCCTTCGTTCTGTAAGCATGTCTAAGCTGGCCAGAAATGCCATAATCCTCTGGAGAGAATTGAGAGGGGGAGGAGACCCAGTGCTAGCTGTGACAGAGCAAGGTCACAGTGAGGTCATCTGAACTTGGTGAACTCATTGGCACAGCAAATATTCCACTTAAATCACTGCGTAGCTAAAAAGGTCAAGGTCAAACACACACTGGGGTCAAACAGAGGTCGCACATGTGGCTGAAAGGGCAGCCCAAAACAAGCACTTACTGGGGGTCCCTCGGCGCCGATGAGCCCAAGATCACCAGATTTTCCACGACCGCCCTGCATGACAAATACTCAGATGATGATCACGTTTATATTACCGACGTTCAAAGCTTCAGCATCAACCAATCAAATGACTATTATATATGGCAGCACCAACACTTTACTCATATCTCTTACTTCTTACATGTGACAATGGCTCTAGTGCTGGCACATGTGCACAAGAGGAAACAGTACAGCGATGGAGGGCATCTTGCTCCTGATGTAATATCTGTGAAATGGTGTGAGACAGTGAGCCTAGGCCTTACCCTTTCACCTTTGGGGCCCAGCAACCCAGTGATCCCTCTCAATCCGCCTGGACCCTGGAATTACAGCACGATTACGTGTGACACAAGTTCATATGAGGATGAGACAGTGGGGTCATGTGAGGTCAAGTCCAAGAGTAAACAGAGATGGTGATGCTGCATGTTGAGCGACAGGTGTCAGAGAGATTAGCTGTAGATATGTGTTGCTTAGCAATTGTGAAGTTGTGTACACAGAGAGCTATCATTACTGTAGATCAACAGCAACAGTGGTGGATCAGTCTAAGAGCTGTATAAGTGTAGAGTTGGCTACATGTACACAGAGACAGTGATGTGCACTGGGGCGCGACATGGATGTCATGTCATGACAAATGCAGGAAGTGTAATAGCAGAATGTATTACTGGTAGTCCTTGGGATCCTTGTTCCCCTGGAGCTCCCAATTCCCCCTCTCCACCCTGCAGCATAAGGACACAACATTAGAGATGAATGGTGTCAGCTTCACTTTATACTGAACATGGTGAATACTCAATATCTCTCTATCTACTCAACCATTTAAGCCCACAGAGGAGTACATTGCAGAGTACATTCTATGAGATATATGGTTAAATATGTACCATTTCTGGTCATTTACACACCTCCTTGTGTGAACACCTCTACACAGCCCATCAAACATCCTGAAGAGCTTTAGGTGAAGAATATAACGTAAGAGTCTATCTGATTTTGTCACCACAATTATCTGTCCGCGTTTCTGGTTAGTCTTGAATTCCACATTCTTGTTACCTTGTGTCCTTGCTTCCCTGGTTCTCCAGATTCACCTTTTGCACCTTTGTGGCCCTGTTGAGAGGTTTAAAATGTATTTAGTCTTTACAAAGATCTGTACTAGTCACCATCTTCTGGAACAATGACTAAAGCCAAACAGTCCCATCTGTTCTTTAGACACAAAGAGTTCACAACACACAATAGAAGATCCATGATGTTCATATCGATTCAATACTAATTCAATGAGTACAGAACACATGGAGCAGAGGAGCTCACCTTCATTCCTGGTAGCCCAGAGTAGCCAGAGAGGCCGGAGGGGCAGGAGGTGGGACACTGTGGAGCAGAGAGAGGACTGCATTAACATCAACACCACCTGCTCTTCTATCTACCCTCATGGGGGGGGTTCAACTGCATGGCGCAGCTAACAGGAGTCTGTAATATTCAGATCAGGTTATCTTTCCTTTGAGTTTGAAATGTATCAACTGGAAAATGACTGCTTGACCCCCACCCCCTCTGACAGTTCACAGGAGATTGGCAATGTGTGATGTGAAATTGCAGGGCAAACACGGCTTGTTGTGATGAGGACAGTAGATAAACTAATCCTGGTCACTACATGTTTAGAGCATGCGGGACTGTCTGACTGGACTGGACTGAAGATGAGGTGAAGTGTGAGAGTCTCACCAGATCCTCTCCATTCCACACTCCCGGTGGCCCCTACACATAAACACAGAACACAGCACACAACTGTTACACATTCTGACAGGTAAACGTGGCTAGAATAAATACAACCAACCTGTCTACCCAACTGAAGAGCACAATTATTTCAAGTTTACCCTAAGAACTGCTATTACAATGAACATTTCACATTATTTCCAAGTGGGTACGTTTTTATTATGTTTTTGTCTGATTCCATCAAGCAGGAACATCTTACACATCAGTAGTGTTATTAGAATACAAACATAGAACAGACAGCTGAGACGTGTGTTATCATACCCTTGGCCCAACAGCTCCAGGAAGTCCAAGAGCCCCTCTTAGTCCTCTGGCTCCCTGTTAGAGAGAAGCATCCATTCATTTAACAAGGAGACCTGAAATCACACTGCCAACTGATTGGTGATCAGCATCCTTCAGATGTTAAATTGCGAGACAGTGGATGCTGATGTGAACGCAGCATGTTGTCATCATACACACCGGAGGCCCAACTTTGCCCAGTTCCCCTGCCAACCCATCCTCTCCTGCAGCTCCCTGTCAGAGGAACGTAAAGAGTAAAATGAGAGACCAGCAGGATTCATCCAATGGTATAAATGATTAGAGGAATAACGGCATATTAAAACGCATAGACATGAAGGGTTACTCACAGGCTCTCCATCAGGACCAACTCCCTAAAGCAGGAGCACAGTAAAGGATGTTAGTCATGATATGTGCAAAAGAGTTTATAATCTTTCAGTATTTAAATATAGTTCATTCTCTAAAAGCACATACACATTGAAGATGTAAGGGGGACTAAGGCCTCATCACATGACAAAACAAATTGTCACTCTGGGTCTTTTATTCCATAGTTAGACACAGAACATTTCTATCTATGATCCTTCACCTCCAGCTCCAGTAGAAGAGATTATAATGTCTCTCATTTATGAATATATTTGTCATTGATCACACCTGGCACCTGTTAGCATCAGGTGTTTCTGTAGCTCACCTGTGTGAGCCAGTATAAGATGATGAGTGTTTGACGCGCTGTTTACTTACTGCTATCCCACGGGGTCCAGGTGCTCCAGGCTCTCCCTACAGTAAAACAGTCAGTTGCGGTTACTCAGCTGAAGGTCATCACCTGAATTCTTCGCTCTCACTAAAGGTCATGGATATTGTTAGACAACATACTGTATGTCTAACACAACATATGTCTAACACAACAACTCCTTAACTAGTATCAGTCCAGATACTAGACAATTAACCGGACAATCAATGGACACTTTCATAATGGTATTATAACACAGATGATTCAAGATGTTTGTTGGAGGAAATGCTTTACGTTTGGTCCAGGAACTCCATCAGGGCCAGGGTCACCAACAGGTCCAGTCAGACCCTGTAGAGAAAATGAGTTTGAGTTGATTTCATTGAATGGACCTTGATCCATTACTGTAAGCCTATAGCTGGTACTGACCAGGTGGGTTTGCATGAACAGATTTTTTTGGTAAACTATCCAAATGAAAACTTTGAGTCATCTGTTTACATCGGGTACATTCTATTCCGGTCAGGTGCTTATAGGTGCTCTAGAATCTTTGGTCGGCATAGTCGATGCTGCTCTGCTTTTGCTTGAGAACCTACAGCGGGGAACCTGACCGACCTTACACATAGCAGTTTAATCGGAATAATAACGGAATACACCAGCCTTTTCCGATTATCCAATCATCAGTTTTATTCCGATGAAGGTGTTCATATGTGTCATTTTTATTCCGATTGCGCCGTTATTCCGAATCCATTCGGATTAAAAGTGTCCATGTAAACTCACCTAATTTGGGTCGCATACATGAGAGGAGGGTCACTAGAATCAGGGAACTTACACAGCTAAATGTGATCCCAATAACTTTACTGATACATAATCTCTATTATTTTATTCATTATCTTGCTATGATGCCATCATCCAAAACCGACATATAACTTTTCATTTGGTCATTTCAAAGCACATTTACAGTTTTTGCCTGTTGCTTGAACACATTTTGCAAAACTTTGCTCACTGTGCCAAAACTCTACACACAAGTAAACATAACACAACAGTAGGAAATATACCTTTCACATCTATGTCAAATTGAAACTCTACTATCAGTACCTAAACTCTGCTATCAAAACCTAACAATCCCTTGTCAAAATATAACTCTGGTGACAAAATGAAACACACTTGCATCATATGCATACATTTTCAGATCGGGAGGAACACACTAGTCTACTTTATATAAAACATATTTGCTTGAATACCTGTTGCAAAACTTCGCTCATTGTGCCAAAACTCTAAACACACGTAAACATGACACAACACTGGGAAATATACCATTGACATCACCATTTCCAATGGCAAAACTGAGGGCTTTTTGTAGATGGCTGATTGGTGTTCAGTTTTGCAAGTAAGTGCGTTCAGGTGTGTATTTGAGAGGTTGCAATTACCCGATGTGTTTTGTATTTTGGATATATGTGTTAAACAAATGGTACTCTGAGATTTCATTTTTGAACGAAGTGTCTATGTATGATATAGAGAGTAGTATGCAGGACCAAGTGTGTTGCATAAAGGAGTAAGTGTGTTGCAGAATTGAAACTAGAGTGCAAAGCAGCACTTTTGTTTAAGGGATAGGTACATGTGTTTGAGATATTGCAACAAAACTTCAAGTTGTGATACTTTAGTCTAAGCATGGGTCTATAGTGTTCAAGCAACGGGCAAAAACTGTAAGCAAAGCTTACCATAAATAAAGTCCACCATTGTCATTTTCCCACCCCAATCATGAACTGTTGTGTAACATTCTCAACCAGTTACACAGCTGAATGCAGTGATACAGTATATTCACTGTCAACTGCAGTTGCAAATCTGGCAATATATGCTTCAATACAATTCTCACTATGTCATATGAATTCAACACACACAAGTGTCTTTTCTAGAGTTATTGACTCAAGTTTACCCATAGGCGTGTTCTGTGGTACCCCCTCCCCCCTGTTTTAGGAAGGTCACGTGATTTCTGAGTCTATATAACCCCACCAAACCATCTTTCAGCTAATTTCACCTCAGCATTCTAGAGCTAATACAGGAGGAAAATTAGACTGGGTAAACCCAGCCCCAACTGCCGGCGATTGGATTTCGCCCCGCAGCTCAGGCTAGAAACCTGCACATGCACAATGCTTCCTGTCCACGTTTGCTGGAACCAATCACAAACTGGCTTATCCACCAAGCGCACCCAGATCATTGGTCTGATTGGTTCTATCCAAATGCGTACAGAGTCATTTCAAATATGCCCACTGATCATGCCTCTAGGGCAGTAGAAATACAAGACTCCCCAGACTAATGTTACTTTTTTAAAAGATTGCGCTTAGTCTGGTGATAGCCAGGTTAGGGAAAAATACGTAAATATCAAAGTCGACCTGAATTTGAATTAGTTTACATTAAATAATATATCTAGACTTTAATTCACATCAAACAAAACCTATAAGATAATTTTCCTCAGTATGAACTCGAGAACAATAAACTTTTTGGGGGGAGCTATACTACACTATAAAGTTTTGTATGAGCTATTCATTCATTCGTTTTATGAACATTTCATTGTATAGTAAGTAAACAACAAACGTTTAAAGAAATGCTGTAATAGCAGTTGTTGATTTGTGAATTATCCACACCTCCACCAAAAAGATTATGACTTTGTTTCCATTTATGTATCTGTCTGTTTCATGCAAAAACTACCAGGCTCATTCTCAAAACACATGGTAGGCATTATAGCATCGGTCAGGAAAGAATGTAGCAGATTTGAATCATGGGATAGACCTTTCATTCACACATTCATTGACATTTGGCCTCGGCAGGGATCTGCACTTTTCCAAGTGCCGCTTTAGTTAATGCCGTGTCAAGGATAGTAGAGATTACTCCCAATTTCCATGCATGCAACAACTATCATATTGCTCTAAAAACTCTCACACCTGGGAGTTAGGATGGTACAAATGTACAGATCTCCTTTAACTCTAGGTCTAGGATACCTATAATAAAGAACTTCTGTTCAGATGAAGTTGGGCGGGTGGAGGATGCTCGAAGAGGTCTGACCACCCCCAAGTTCAAACTCCACCTCCTTTTCCACCAGTTTTTGCTGTCAGACACAGACTCTCCTTAGTTCACAGCCACTCACACCAACTCACACCAACCATCCACCAACTCACAACCACTGAACATCCGCCAAAAAAAAGAAATTTCACATAGAACAAATGTATATTATAAAATATACTTAGACATCTCCAGATTTTGTGCTCTGCGTTCACGTTTCCCTCAGAAATGGAGACTTGCACATTTTCTCTTCCAAATAGCATCTCACACTGCCTGATCACTGTCATCCTGCTTCCCACTATCTGATGCCTGATCATTTCATCCTCTGAGCTGATCCTCCATCTTCAGCACCACTCGCTCTGCGGACAGCACATGCTGATGCCATTTTCTCTCTCTGAGTTTGCCAGTCTGCGGCTACAGTCATTTCAAGGGCTACAGTATAGTGCCGTCCCCACGGTGCTAAGCTCACACAAAACCCCCTCTGTTTCCACCAGGAAGCTTTTTTGAGTCTCCCCCTGGTCGGCTATAAATGGCCAGATTCATGTAGTCTACTGAGCGTTTCAATCACACTTTTTTTCCCCCTTTGCCGTGTGTGCTTAGGAGCCAACATAAATGTCTCATGCAGCCATCCATGTTAGAGATATTTCATTTATGATACCTTGACTGACCAATGCTTTGCTTTGCAACAGCCCAAATCTAGAAAAAAAAGACCAACAAACTCACATCAGCTCCTGGGGCTCCAGCCAATCCGTTAGCTCCATTTTTGCCATCATCTCCATCAAGTCCCTACAATGTGAGAGAAAATTGTAATTTGGTCTGAGGCATGATGCCCTTGTGCACAACAATACTCTGCAAGTCATACAAGGCTACTCACAGGGCCACCGTCTGTACCAGGCCCAGGTCCTCTGTCCCCCTGAAATCAAAACATCAGAATATTAATCTAGCACATATATCGTCCCACTTTCCATGAAAAATATTGATTTGAAAAATGGCATGGCAGTGCCAAAATAGCATAGTCTATGTTACTTACATCAATGCCGTCGACTCCTGGGTAACCAGTAAGACCTGCAGGACCAGGGGGCCCTACCGGACCTGGGGCACCTCTCTGAAAAAATAAATAATCAACATTAAATCCTTTTGAGTGTGTTTTACCTTTAAATTCTCATGCACTGTTATCCTTGTGCACCTAGCACAATAGCCCCATTGTATGACACCCAACCTGGATCTGGTAGAAAAGGTCAGGATATATTCACAACACTGTACAAAGGCTCCCTTCTGATACCAGAAAGTGAGAACAGATGTTGACATCTGTTTAATTAACTGCAAAATTGTATCCATATATCTTGAGGGATAGACAAATACCCATTCACATATTCATTCACCTATTCATACATACTTCATATGACAGCCTCTTGGAGAAGAAGTATTTGTGTTAAAGTCTGTGTGTAGACACAGATTACCTTAACTAAAGCCTATAGCAGAAATGATTTCCAACAGCCATGACTATTTGACAGACCCCACAAAACGCACAGGTGTAAAATGTAAACAGTAGCCTAAAGAAGTGATTGCGACTCATTAAAACGAAAGAGACTGTAAGTAGGCTACATGGATACGTACACAAGCGAAGGTAATGAATAGGTTATAAATACTTTAATCACTTACCTGAGCGGAGCAAATCAGAACAACTTGCAGTAAAATAACCAAAAATGACGCACGGTAGCTCCTGGCGTGCGCCATGGTCTTCCCGATGGCACGGAAAATTCAAAAAAGTCCTTTTTCTGCAATTTGTTGGAGATCACAGTATTCCTATCAATATTCCCAAGATGAACCTCACCACTCACGAAGAGGTAGGGCGTGCTATTACTAATTCATGTTTATGCATGACGGGCATGGCTCTGCGAAACGGTCAGAGAAGGAGGAAGGTGCATGGACGGGTGTGACCCCTCCCCAAAGCCAAGGTTTCGGTGAGTGAGTGAGAAACACTAGACTAGACCAACTAAATTATCCTGTCGTCTGTATAAAAGCTTATGCAAACGAGCTGCAATATTATGCTTGACTGTGTGGACCTATTTTTTTTTTAATAAAGGCCTATTCATGGGTTTTATCAGGTCCCTTTCCACAGGTGTATCAAATCAAGCACATTGATTACACATGCAGACTGCATGGTGCTTGATTAATACACCTGTGGAAAGGGACCTGATGAAACCCATGAATATAGTTATACGCCATCATGCATTAATCAAAAAGTAGCCTAGTATAGGCCTACGTTGCCATTATGGTGGTAGGCAAGCACAGAACGGTCCCAAGTGATAAAGGCTATCTAGCTAATACAAATATGGTCCTCAAAAACATATTTCAAAATACTGTGTATAAATGTAACTTAAGTAAAACAATAAGTTAAGTTACACTGCATAGGCCTGCATAGTTACTACTGTATTTTGGTGATGCACATTTCCCTACCATTTTGTCAGCCACGACGAAGGTGGCGCTGCTTAGACAAGAGGCGTGTGATGAGTTATTTCTTCTCCCAAAAAGCGTCATTTTTAAAAGCGTGTCAACTGTCGTTGCCCAGGCATTGGATACAATTACGGTGAAAGACAACAGCTAACGTTAGCTACTTTTAGGTGTACTGTTTTTGTTTAACTATACGTCCATTGGAAAAATTTGAGTGATGTATTAATTAATCGTATTGCTGGACAACTTCACAGTTGTGATTCAGAAGTTTTCAAACGTTTGCTAGAGCTAATATTAGGTAGCCACGGAAATCGCTAATTGTAAACAAAAAGGCAAGCCCTTTTCTTAACGACACAGTGGGTATTTCGTGCTCTTAACGACATTCTGCAGGGTAAGTTAATGATTTTTACTGTCAAACGAGACAGCTAGCCTTTGTATCGACATAACATTGTCTTAACATTGTGTCTCACTTTATTTGACATTAGTTTGCGTTTGCTAGCTAGCAGCTACCGACATGAAACGGACGTCAACGTTTTTAAAGAGCGTGGCTCAGCCTGTGTAGCAGCTAGTTGACAAACCAGTTAGGCTAGGTAGGACCTGGTAATGTTAACTAATCAACTGGCAATAGCAAGATATGACGATGACTAATAAAAGTAGGCTGATAATGCTTGGATTGGTTTTTAATTACGTGTGAATACTGCATGAAAGGTCTGGCAGTTGAAGATGGACTTGCTGGATTTTTCTGAGGAGGAGATTCAGGGGCAACTCTCAGCGCTAGGTTACGCCAATATACCTAAACATCGATTACGAGAATTCAAAAGAGGTAAGTTATGTAATTCAGTCGTAGCGCTTTTCATGACCGATTTCTGAAAGCTGGCTAACGCAATTGTTTCATATTTTCCTTCCAACGAAGACCTAGATGTGCTTATTAGACTCGAGAAATCGAAGAGTCAATCCTCAAGTGAATGGAATTCCCCGAAGTCTCAGGAGGGTGCCATCAAAAGTCCACCTGCATTCATGAAGGAAAAAAGTGTGTATCCTTTCATTTTTATCACTGTTTGGTTAACTAGGGGTGATCGTCAGTTGGGGTTGGTTTAGACGAGCAAATATGTTTTAATAACATCAGTTTGATTTACGGCTCCTTATTTGTGGCATAACAAGGAATGTGTGTTAAACATTGAGACTCAACTTACATTCTTTTTCTTCCTAGTACAACTAAATGTTGCTGCTCCAAACCTCAGTTATGTTTTCTCTCAAGCTGGCCCAGAAAGACCCCAGAGACAGGTATTGTGTTACTATATTATACATTCCGCTCATGGCCATTTCATTCTTTCACACAAGCTTTATCACTCAAAACTCCATCGCGCATGATGTTGGAAGTGCAAACAATATCACAGGTACATTGACAGCTGTGGAAAACTCACTTGGATATCAGTTGGTATGCACCATTTATCGTTGGGTTTCAGGATATGTCATCTGATTACATTATGACCTCCAGCCAAGTTCTAAAGCAGGGCTGTAAACATAAGTTGAGGCCTACAAAGAAAGATTGTTGAGCTGGAGTGCTACCTGGAAAATGTGGTGCTAGATGGTGCTCTTTGGTCAAAGGCTTAATAAGTGTCCACAAAATTGAAACATACCAAGGCACTCGTCTAGTAGAAATGTTAAAAAGCCTTTATTCTACTTGGCAATTCATTGATTAAAAACATACTCCGACGCGTTTCGGCTGGAAGCCTTCGTCAGGGAGTGAACAGTCTCTGTTCTGAGGTAATTGATATACATCATTTTGTGAAGGTTATCAGGTGTGTTAATTGGACCAATCAATATCCAATGATAAGTTGAATGATAAGTTGAGGCCTTTTGGACTGAAAGATACAGATTGACCGAGTTGTGGTTGATTTGACCATCGGTTAACTTTGAAATGGGCACCTTGCTTTGAATAGACAATAGTTATATTTAAGAGGAGTGATTAACGTGAAAATATCTAGACTGACTGGACTAACTCAACATGAGGCACCTCTGATATGTTTAGCTGTACATTATAGCTTGTTATAGTTACCAAAATGATAGCCAAGGTGCCAGAAGTCAACACACATGGATGTAAAATCGTCCTTCTTTTAATTATACAGATAATAATTATAATAATTATAATAATAACTAGATGTACTGCAAAGCGGTACAAAATATGACTGCCGCTCAGTCCTGCGCATTCTTCTTCTCCCCTACTCTTGTAAAACATCTGGGGGAAAAAACTCTGATCGTTGTATTACCGTCATCAGAAACAAATTGCTTTCTTCATAAATTCATCAGTCTATTTTTATATTCTTAAGTTGTAGTCCTGCTAAATAGCCTGCAATCAGTCATTGAATTGTGGCCTCCAGTTTCATGGGACAAACTTAACTTGTCAAATTCGGTCAGAAGAGTAGTATAGTGGGCAGATGTTCATTCTACAAATTTAACTGTACAAATTAAAGTGAAGTTATTGAAGGAGACATGAACGTATTTTGTTCAACCAAACGTTTACTGAAGAGCTTTTGCCAGAAGCTGCTACAATTAAGTAATAAAGGTGAAAAAAAGCAACAACAGAAGAACCAGACGCCAAAAAGGGATTTTCTGTCTTCCTTCTCGTCTCCAGTCCAAGTCCTGAGCACTTTTTCACACTTTGTCATTTGCCATGTTGAAATCTGCATTGTCACCTTCCCCTGTGCCAACTTTCGCTCTGATGCTGTTTACATCTGTACATTACAGAGGAAAGTTATTAAGTATTTTTTTTAATATTATTTATTTATTTATTTCAATCAGGTTGTTCCCTTGGAAATTAATATCTGGTACTTACCATCATTTGGCATTTTGTTCACGGTTTCATTATTGAAGTGCTCGGCAGAAATCAGAGTCAGAGCTGGAAAAAATGACATGCATGATGTCGCAGTTTTCCTCCATGTTTATGATTATGTCAAAGTTTTTATCTTTTGTTCTACTGGCCTATCTGCACTTATACTCACTCAGAGCAGTGTCCACTTCATCCAGGGTAATGTGATGTCCATCAGTGCTGTCATTGTTTTCTTCAACTTTGTCCAAAAGTTCCCGAAGAACACTCTGTACATCACTTTCTATTTTCTTGTTACTGGTCTCCATCTGTTCCAGTTCACTCTTTAGTGAAGCATTCCCATGATTCAACACATTTTGGGTTAGAACATCGGGGTTGCTCACTTGAAGTTCTTTAGCCCTCTTGTTGTCCGTGTCCACGTGTATCTTCAGCAGCTCACTAATGAGACGCTTCTGGAGGGCCTGTTTCATCTTCTTTTTGCTTTTCCTTTCATTGCTGGAACTGTCCTCATCCAGGTGGACACCCAAATTGAACAATTCTACATTCAGCTCCCACAGTTTATATTTCTTAACCTTTTTCTTAATGGCAGCTGAACCATCATCCTCCTTCTGCCGTGCTGCTAGGCAACAGGTCAGAAACCAGAACATCGGCATTATATCAGGCTACCATAAAATCAACAATCAACCAACTTCTAGCACAACTTAAGAAAGAGAGACCAAGAACTGCAGTTGCTGTCTTATGTTCTAATGTTGCTAAGCTGCCTTTGTGACACAAACAATTGTTTGATGCTCAGAGTGGAGTCTGAGAACATTCCATGGAATGATGATGTATTTATCTGCTAATCTGACAAGGTAGCTACACCAAGCGCGTAACTGAAGCGTTCTGTTCGAGGCGCGTAAAATTCATTTGATAAGACTGGTCTATTTCTTAATATACGCGCCGCTATCACATCTGGTATAGGTAGCTACTTCCATTATTTAAAGTGGAAGCTAATTGTTGCAGCAGGCGCAATCTGAACGGAACGCTTCAGTTATGCGCCTGGTGTAGCTTCCATGTAACTCTGTTGATGATATTCACATGGTTGTGGTTATGGTTATATGATTTAGCAGACACTTTTGTCCAAAGCGACTTACAAATAAAGATAACAGTGAACAGTTTAAAATAGTCAAAGTGGGACCATATTGGAAATGTTGTGTTCTTAACCCATTATCCTAAAGTCAAGTCAACTTAATTTATATAGCACATTTAACACAACAAAATTGATCCAAAGTGGTTCACATATAAAAACAAAAAAACAAAATAACTAGATGTACTGCAAAGCGGTGCAAAATATGATTGCTGCTCAGTCCAGCGCATTCTCCTTCTCCCCTACTCTTGTAAAACATGTGAACCCCCCCCCTCTGATATAGGGCTGAACGACATATTAGGCTCGTTTGACTTCTGGAAGATCTGCGCAGATCTGACTTGATGTGATGCATACTGGGTTGAACACAATGCATATTGGGACAGACTAAATGAAAACTGGTTAGAAATTTTGTCCGATTTGTTGCGGACGGGTGGGATTCACCACCGTGACATCATGTCACATGTCCTTAAAATATCGCGGGAGTCCGTCTTCTTTCCGACAGCGCAGTCGGTCTACAGCCGACTGCACGGGGTGAAAACCAACCCCAATGACGTCAGTTCAAAGTCGTGATAGGGCTAGATGGATCAGTCAACATTTTAGGAACAGCACTGTAGCCAGCGCAGATTATAGCCTACTATTCATATTACTCCACCTCTTAAATTCAGCTGTCTGGTTGAAGCCTCAAAATATTGTAAACAAAGTAGCAGGCTAAGCTTATCATTATCAGGGACTGCAGATGGAAAATAGTCTTTGACTAAATCTGGTGCATTTACATGTTCCATTGGGGCATGTTGATTAATGTACATTGTCCCTCTCTTAAATAAATAAATAAATAAATAAATCAATCATACTCTATTACTGGTTGGACTGTTCAGTTTCCCCACATGTGTTTAAGTCCCTTTTAAGTCTTGGAGTTGAAAAACATTGGTATTGAGATGGTCAGTCAACTTGAATGCAAGAGTTTTAATCAAATGTCTGCAGCATAGTTTACTAATGATGATAACAGGATTTAACAGTAATTTAGCTAGTCGTCTTCTGTGCGTCATTGCGTTCACGATTGTGAATGTTATATTTGGATTAAATGTGCATGTCGAGGGCGGGTGCCCATTGAACGTGCACGAGAGCGGGCCAAGGAGAATAAGTTTACTTCTACTGTTTGGTAAAGTTGCACGTATAGTCTCCAAAAGTTGCGGAAGAACTTTATGCTTCCACCCGAGCAGTGTCAGGTGGATCAGTGCGACCGCTTCCAGGGATGATCTCGTTGGTTTTCATATGGAGACAGACGTGGTGTGCTCGGAGGGGAGGCAGGGCTGTACGCTTAGCTTTTTCACTAGGAGCATAGGTGCTCCTAAATGAAAAAATGTAGGAGCACAGAAAAAAATTTAGGAGCACTATGAAATTTCCTTGAAAACCTTATTGCCTTAAGCAGGATACAGATCATTCACAGCAGTGGCAATCCTAGTCTCTGCTCAAACCCTCCACACACTGAAAATGGCTTGTCTGGTTTCTATTTCATATTTTGAATTCAGAATTTGTATACATTTTGTTAACAATTCATAGCATTATAGGATCTGCATAACTACTTATAACTTAACATTCAAAGTAATTTGAAATCTTCATATTGATTACACTTGTCTGTAATGATATTACAGGGGTGGTGTGTAGGTCTAATTGAGTGCCCGTCACTTTAAGATGTACCGTAGCCTATGTGAACATAATTAGGTTTCATTCGGTTTTAGGAAAAAAGTCACACATAGTTCAAGGATATATGTTTTCATTTAATAACATGAATGTTCAAAAAACTAACAACGGTAAAGACAAATATTTCTGGTGTTGTATAAGATGAGTGTCCAGCAAAGTTAACATCTATGATTTAGGTAGCCTACCGTGGCATGGCATTGTGAGTTGTCCATTCACTTTTTCCTTAGTCAACTGGCTGGGTGCTTAACTTACTCTACAATGACTTGTCTTGGAGTTTGGTAGCCTATATCTGTTATATACAATGAGTGACAACCAGTGCTCAAAATAAAACGTTACGGTATTCTCCTGATAACGTTAGTGGAATGGATTTAATGTGAACGTAGCCTAGGCCTACATAAAAA
Organism: Sardina pilchardus; assembly: GCF_963854185.1. Classification (NCBI taxonomy): domain Eukaryota; kingdom Metazoa; phylum Chordata; class Actinopteri; order Clupeiformes; family Clupeidae; genus Sardina; species Sardina pilchardus. The sequence goes on from NC_084994.1 coordinate 50,098,314, forward strand.
GACGCAGAGTGGCTATATGATACAGCGCACATTTGCGATGAAAATGTTCTGCCTTTTTAAAGCAGATGTAGCCTACACCGAATCGTGGTTAAATACATCATTTAGACAAGAGAATCAGTAGGATACCATTTTTGTTTCATAGAAGTCTACCAGGCCTATGTCAAATGCAGGCTCGGGTGAAGCTGGGAGGAATTTAACACACGGCTTCCACACCTTGTTTAGCCTATCAACCATGATAATAATATTTGAAATGAACACGGTAAATGTTATAGTCAACATTTTTATCATGGTTTACCGTTTCACCGGTAATCGTTACATAGTCACCAACTGATAACGAACAGATTGAAGAAAAAGAGGAATGGATTTGGAGTGACATTTCTTGCGTGTGTGTGAGAGCGCGAGGTTGATGAGTGACGGGGCAGTCACACGCTTGCGTCGGCCAACGTTCGTCCGTTGTTTTCCCATTCACTTTACATTGGCTGGACTTCATTTCATGCCGCACTGAATTGTGGGTCCGATGCGTTGCCTGAGATACGTTGCCTCCGCTAAAAAGTTGAGAAATGTTCAACTTTTGACGGATCGCGCAAGCGCCAGCCAATGAAATTCCGTGTATGCAAATTTTCGAACACTGACAAACCAATCAGTTAGTGTTTATGGAAATGTGACAAAATGAGGCATACGTTGGCGGACGGAGGCGTCTGACTGCACCGTGAGTGTCCAGCAAGGTGCGAGAGTTGTCAACTGAGAAATTTGTATGCGCGAAAATTGTACTATACTTTGATCCACTTGGTGTGGATTCATTTTAGGAGCAAAATGCGAATGAAAGGGTTGAAATCAGTACTCGCACGTGTGCGAGCATTTCATTTTTTATACTCGCACTAATATATTTTTAGTCGCAATTGCGACACCTGCTTGCACTGTACAGCTGTGACGGCCTGTGAGGCCTTCTGCTCGTTGTCTTGTCTTGGTCTTGTTTTCAGGTGTGCTAAGGACCTAACGAGCTGATGGGCTGCAGCTGAGGGGTGCAGTTAAGAAGGCTGCTCCATCTCTCCTTGAGAGGGCCATTCTGACTTTGGGTTTTGGACATGCAACACAGCACTCAGACACATTGCAAACATACAACATCCATGCATTACTGATAACTGACTTGGACCCATCTCACACTCTTTGTTGTTTGTTCGCTATTAGTTGATTTGCTTTGGTTAATAAATCCATATTTTAGTTAACAATCCAACCTCTCGACTCCCTCTTTTGTTGTGGCCTTACCCCTAGGTCATAACATGGGGGCTCGTCTAAACAAAAGTTTTTTTTCTGTTAGATTACATTTTAGTCGCACATTTATTTTCATTGTTGATCGTTCTGTGGTTGCTCCCTTTAAGTTTTGCATGCAATTGTCGTTTGTCACAGACCTTGCCTTGCTCAGGTGCAGGGGGGGTAGTGAATGTGGTGCGTGTGGCGCACATTCGTTGGACAATTGGCATGTGTTCCTTTTTTGTGTGGGAGTATAGTGTAGTGTTGGGATTGCCTGGACGTTCTGCTCAGGTGCAGAGTGTCAGGTAGGCTCGTGGGCTGGTAAATCCCAGAAATGTCCTTTGGTGCCGGTAGGTACAATTTGGTTCGCAGTCGTAGCACTGGTGTCTGCTTAGGTGCAGGCAAGCTGGTGTGATTTGGTTGGGCTGCTGCTTGCATAGTCTTTCGGGGGAATGCCGTAGACTAGTGCAAGGTTTTGGTTCTTTGGTGCCGGTAGTTATTGGCTGAATTTTGTATTTGTAAATGGCCTACAATAGTATAGCCTTCGTAGTTTTTTGTCTTGTGCCATTTGTCTAAAGAAAAAAGTTTGTTTGCCACTTTAATAAATGTTTTCCCTGTTAGGCTTCAGTGGCGTTTCCCCTTTGGGTTGCGTCAGGGGGGGTTGTAGTGTTGTGGCAATGCGGTTCGTGTCCGTCATCTCTGGGTGATTAGTCTCGGGAGCACGTCCGTGGGAATTTGCGGGGTTGCCTATTGCAGGTCGCTTTGTAAACCCGCTGGTTTAAGGTGCATAACAACCCGCCGCAAATCCACATGAAGACGATAGGTAAGTTTATCTAGCTTTGGGGATATAGTTAGTGGGAAAACTTTTGGTTAGTTTTGCCTTAAATGCCAATTAAAGTGGTAAATGAATTGAATGTGGTATAGCCATTGTTTTAACAGTTGCATATTGTAATTTAATTGTTGTCCATATTGGATGTTTTTGGGGCCTAAAAGTATAAAAAAAATTCAGAAACCTATGGTTTCTGTTTTATGGGGGAGGGTGTGACAGCCTGTGAGGCCTTCTGCTCGTTGTCTTGTCTTGGGCTGCAGCTGTGGGGTGCAGTTAAGAAGGCTGCTCCATCTCTCCTTGAGAGGGCCATTCTGACTTTGGGTTTTGGACATGCAACACAGCACTCCGACACATTACATTGCAAACATACAACATCCATGCATTACTGATAACTGACTTGGACCCATCTCACACTCTTTGTTGTTTGTTCGCTATTAGTTGATTTGCTTTGGTTAATAAATCCATATTTTAGTTAACAATCCAACCTCTCGACTCCCTCTTTTGTTGTGGCCCTACCCCTAGGTCATAACAACAGCCCTGTATTGAACGCAATATTTTAATATTGATTGAATCATTTAATAATGCATTATAATTATAATTATAATTAATTAACCACAAAGCCTGTCGACCTTACAGTAGGTCTACTCAATTGTTTAGTTAACACCTTGTCATTTCACGTTTGTCCCGCCATTCACCTCCGTGCACCCCATGTCATTCAGAACATATTTCGGGATAGCCATCTCACTATGAGAAAACGTATGACGATAGTGCTAAGAGATTAACACGTTGGCATGCTTGGTAAACATCAGTCTTGCACATAATATTGAGCTGATTTTTTTAGTGGAAATGGCTTACTGTAGCATTGTGCTGATAGATGGAAAAAGTCGCCTATTTAGAGGCACAGTCTGAATTTTAATCCTAACTATTGTTACGTCCCTAGTGTGATCTGGCCATCTGTGTGCTGATCTTCCAATTTCAGGGCCACGCCCACCTCTGATTGCCTGAGTGGTTCCTGCTTGGGGCTAATTATTGGTCAGCCATTAAAAGAACCAAGACTGCATCAGAGCAGTGTCTTTGAGCCCGCCAGCATCCACGGTTGCGTGAGAGCCGTGGATGGCTGTGTGTAGTGTTTTGTGTCGTGTTACGTTTATGGTGCGTGCTAAGCACGGCAACTACTTTCCCAGTGGGGAGTTTGAGTGGCTACGATGTAGCACAGCCTGGCCTAGTGTGGCCAGGGTGTACCGGGTTTGGCACAAGCCTATAGTGTCTTTGTGTGGCCTTGGTGATCAGTGTGAGCAGTGTGTACCGAATGCGGCAACTACTTTCCCAGTGAGGAGTTTGAGTGGCTACGATGTAGCACAGTAAATAACATCAATGAATAGCACATCAATAAAACAACAAGAAACCATGCATCACACTGATGAACGATATCAAAAAATAGAACAATGATAACATACAACTTCACTCACTAAACTCCTCATCATCAACCATTTCTTCAAGCTCCTTCATCTCATCGGACACACACATGGCAGACCCATCTCTTGACTCATCGGCACCACTGGCACTCTCCTGCTCGGTGGATAGGTCCTCTTCATCCAATCTGCCTGTGCCCAACGCGTCAGCCCCCGTGGCACTCTCCTGCCCAGTGGATGTGTCTTCAACCAAACCGCCTGTGCCCAACACATCAGCCCACGTGACGCTCTCCTGCCCAGTGGATGAGGAGTCTTCAACCAAACCGCCTGTGCCAGATACGTCAGCCTCTGTGGCACTCTCCTGCTCCGTGGATGATCTAGCTGCAACAGTCCCACCAAAACACACAACCAACCCATCCCCGCTAATGGTCACCCCCTCCTCCGAGAGCGCCATCAGCGACTACTCCAACGCAGCACCGTCATGTGCAGAACTGGACAGGAAGTTGTCTCTCACATAACCAAAGATTGAAGAGTTGGTCAGTGACAGCGACCAATCCTCGCCATTTCGGTCTAGCACTATCAGCACACCAGAATAGGAAATGATGAAGGCTAAGGTTCTCTGCAAGATGGCGCAACGTTCACACCGGTGCGTGGTGCACCTGACCACCAGGTTATCCAGGCCACCGTGGCACCTCGCACACCTGGGCTTGGCCAAAATGTTCACGCCCACAAAAGGCTCTCCTGCTCAGTGGATGTGTCTTCAACCAAACCGCCTGTGCCAGACACTCTCCTGTTCCGTGGATGAGGAGTCTTGAACCAAACCACCTGTGCCCAACACGTCAGGCCCCGGCTGTGACACCCTCCTGCTCTGTGGATGAGGAGTCTTGAACCAAACCGCCTGTGCCCAACGCGTCAGCCCCCATGGCACTCTCCTGCTCAGTGGATGTGTCTTCAACCAAACCGCCTGTGCCAGACACTCCTGTTCCGTGGATGAGGAGTCTTCATCCAAACCGCCTGTGCCCAACACGTCAGCCCCCGTGGCACTCTCCTGCTGAGTGGATGTGTCTTCAACCAAACCGCCTGTGCCCAACACGTCAGGCCCCGGCTGTGACACCCTCCTGCTCTGTGGATGAGGAGTCTTCAACCAAACCGCCTGTGGTAGACACGTCAGCCCCCGTGGCACTCTCTTGCTCAGTAAAACAAGAAACCATGCATCACACTGATGAACGATATCAAAAAATAGAACAATGATAACATACAACTTCACTCACTAAACTCCTCATCATCAACCATTTCTTCAAGCTCCTTCATCTCATCGGACACACACATGGCAGACCCATCTCTTGACTCATCAGCACCACTGGCACTCTCCTGCTCGGTGGATAGGTCCTCTTCATCCAATCCGCCTGTGCCCAACGCGTCAGCCCACGTGACGCTCTCCTGCCCAGTGGATGTGTCTTCAACCAAACCGCCTGTGTAGGCCTGTCGCGATATTCAATAAATCAATAAATCGCACGATAAAAAAAATGAGCTCGATAACTTTTCCGGCCGCGATAATTTCCATTTTCATGCTTCATTGTTTTTCCTCTCTCTCTCTCTCTCTCTCTCTCTCTCTACGAAAGAGAGGATAACCACGGTGCTTCCTTTAGCGCAGCCTAACGAGGAGTGAACCCTCATGTCAGTCAGTTGTCAGACATGTATCTTTCAATAACATGACGGACAACTTTACTTTCTTACATTCATTTGATTAACAGGCTAGACGAGGCTTTGGCGATTGGCCTAAGCACACTGAAGAGGCTTTCTGTTGTAGCTTGACAGGTATGGGGGTAAAAATAGTGATAATGCAGTTCAGAAAATCATGCTTATAAGCTACGTTTTTTCATCATCTGATAAAGACACACTCCGCAAAGTCTGCACTCCGCTGAGAGCTCAAGAATCAGCCAAAACAGCCGGCAGCTCCGGTTAAAATGTCGTAAGCTAATTGTCAGCTGTGGTGAAATGTGTTCGTAATCAACGTTATATGTCATAAACGTAGCATACCTATGAAAAGGCTTTGCAGTAGGATTATCCGATGACCAACTTATTGCTTCAATTTGTGTTTTATGTGACGTGCAGATGCTGGGTTCAAATTTTTAGCTGACTGCGTAGGCGTAATTGATCAGCTATGATGACATTTAGTTCCGTGCATAAGGCTTAGCAACTGTCACTCTACACGCCCCCTGTTGCATGTCACGTTTTAATTTGCTGGCCCTTAAACAGAGTCTTAGTAGAGACTGAGAGTCCATTGTATTTATTGTTTTTGGTTGTTTTGTTCATTTATTGTGGATATTTAAAAATGTCTTCCCATTCCAGTTCCTTATTCTTTAGAAATACAAGTTATTGATCTTTGAAAAGGTGCACCTGCATTATTATGCCATTATCATTATATTAGATAAAAATGATCTCAGAACGGCAATATTATCGTTTATCGCAATAATTTCTGGGACAATTTATCGTCCAGCAAAATTTGTTATCGTGACAGCCCTACGCCTGTGCCCAACACATCAGCCCACGTGACGCTCTCCTGCCCAGTGGATGAGGAGTCTTCAACCAAACCGCCTGTGCCAGATACGTCAGCCTCTGTGGCACTCTCCTGCTCCGTGGATGATCTAGCTGCAACAGTCCCACCAAAACACACAACCAACCCATCCCCGCTAATGGTCACCCCCACCTCCGAGAGCGCCATCAGCGACTACTCCAACGCAGCACCGTCATGTGCAGAACTGGACAGGAAGTTGTCTCTCACATAACCAAAGATTGAAGAGTTGGTCAGTGACAGCGACCAATCCTCGCCATTTCGGTCTAGCACTATCAGCACACCAGAATAGGAAATGATGAAGGCTAAGGTTCTCTGCAAGATGGCGCAACGTTCACACCGGTGCGTGGTGCACCTGACCACCAGGTTATCCAGGCCACCGTGGCACCTCGCACACCTGGGCTTGGCCAAAATGTTCACGCCCACAAAAGGCTCTCCTGCTCAGTGGATGTGTCTTCAACCAAACCGCCTGTGCCAGACACTCTCCTGTTCCGTGGATGAGGAGTCTTGAACCAAACCACCTGTGCCCAACACGTCAGGCCCCGGCTGTGACACCCTCCTGCTCTGTGGATGAGGAGTCTTGAACCAAACCGCCTGTGCCCAACGCGTCAGCCCCCATGGCACTCTCCTGCTCAGTGGATGTGTCTTCAACCAAACCGCCTGTACCAGACACTCTCCTGTTCCGTGGATGAGGAGTCTTCATCCAAACCGCCTGTGCCCAACACGTCAGGCCCCGGCTGTGACACCCTCCTGCTCTGTGGATGAGGAGTCTTCAACCAAACCGCCTGTGGTAGACACGTCAGCCCCCGTGGCACTCTCTTGCTCAGTAAAACAACAAGAAACCATGCATCACACTGATGAACGATATCAAAAAATAGAACAATGATAACATACAACTTCACTCACTAAACTCCTCATCATCAACCATTTCTTCAAGCTCCTTCATCTCATCGGACACACACATGGCAGACCCATCTCTTGACTCATCAGCCCCCATGGCACTCTCCTGCTCAGTGGATGTGTCTTCAACCAAACCGCCTGTGCCAGACACTCCTGTTCCGTGGATGAGGAGTCTTCATCCAAACCGCCTGTGCCCAACACGTCAGCCCCCGTGGCACTCTCCTGCTGAGTGGATGTGTCTTCAACCAAACCGCCTGTGCCCAACACATCAGGCCCCGGCTGTGACACCCTCCTGCTCTGTGGATGAGGAGTCTTCAACCAAACCGCCTGTGGTAGACACGTCAGCCCCCGTGGCACTCTCTTGCTCAGTAAAACAAGAAACCATGCATCACACTGATGAACGATATTAAAAAATAGAACAATGATAACATACAACTTCACTCACTAAACTCCTCATCATCAACCATTTCTTCAAGCTCCTTCATCTCATCGGACACACACATGGCAGACCCATCTCTTGACTCATCAGCACCACTGGCACTCTCCTGCTCGGTGGATAGGTCCTCTTCATCCAATCCGCCTGTGCCCAACGCGTCAGCCCACGTGACGCTCTCCTGCCCAGTGGATGTGTCTTCAACCAAACCGCCTGTGCCCAACACATCAGCCCACGTGACGCTCTCCTGCCCAGTGGATGAGGAGTCTTCAACCAAACCGCCTGTGCCAGATACGTCAGCCTCTGTGGCACTCTCCTGCTCCGTGGATGATCTAGCTGCAACAGTCCCACCAAAACACACAACCAACCCATCCCCGCTAATGGTCACCCCCACCTCCGAGAGCGCCATCAGCGACTACTCCAACGCAGCACCGTCATGTGCAGAACTGGACAGGAAGTTGTCTCTCACATAACCAAAGATTGAAGAGTTGGTCAGTGACAGCGACCAATCCTCGCCATTTCGGTCTAGCACTATCAGCACACCAGAATAGGAAATGATGAAGGCTAAGGTTCTCTGCAAGATGGCGCAACGTTCACACCGGTGCGTGGTGCACCTGACCACCAGGTTATCCAGGCCACCGTGGCACCTCGCACACCTGGGCTTGGCCAAAATGTTCACGCCCACAAAAGGCTCTCCTGCTCAGTGGATGTGTCTTCAACCAAACCGCCTGTGCCAGACACTCTCCTGTTCCGTGGATGAGGAGTCTTGAACCAAACCACCTGTGCCCAACACGTCAGGCCCCGGCTGTGACACCCTCCTGCTCTGTGGATGAGGAGTCTTGAACCAAACCGCCTGTGCCCAACGCGTCAGCCCCCATGGCACTCTCCTGCTCAGTGGATGTGTCTTCAACCAAACCGCCTGTGCCAGACACTCTCCTGTTCCGTGGATGAGGAGTCTTCATCCAAACCGCCTGTGCCCAACACGTCAGGCCCCGGCTGTGACACCCTCCTGCTCTGTGGATGAGGAGTCTTCAACCAAACCGCCTGTGGTAGACACGTCAGCCCCCGTGGCACTCTCTTGCTCAGTAAAACAACAAGAAACCATGCATCACACTGATGAACGATATCAAAAAATAGAACAATGATAACATACAACTTCACTCACTAAACTCCTCATCATCAACCATTTCTTCAAGCTCCTTCATCTCATCGGACACACACATGGCAGACCCATCTCTTGACTCATCAGCACCACTGGCACTCTCCTGCTCGGTGGATAGGTCCTCTTCATCCAATCCGCCTGTGCCCAACGTGTCAGCCCACGTGACGCTCTCCTGCTCAGTGGATGTGTCTTCAACCAAACCGCCTGTGCCAGACACACTCCTGTTCCGTGGATGAGGAGTCTTCAACCAAACCGCCTGTGCCCCACGCGTCAGCCTCCGTGGCACTCTCCTGCTCAGTGGATGATCTAGCTGCAACAGTCCCACCAAAACACACAACCAACCCATCCCCGCTAATGGTCACCCCCACCTCCGAGAGCGTCATCAGCGACTCCTCCAACGCAGCACCGTCATGTGCAGAACTGGACAGGAAGCAGGGGCGTGTCTAGGGGGAGGCTGGGGGAGGCTGGGGGAGGCAGTGCCTCCCCAAAGATAACCTCTGCCACCCCAGAGAAATTATCTGCGACGGGCGAAAAATGGAAAAAGCACACCCATAGCCTACTTCTCTGTTGGATTACTCACGAAGTTCTAGTCATACTAATATATAGTGTCACTTGTTGACAGAGCATGATCTTAGCTTTCTGATGGTATTAAGAACTTAGTTGCTGTAGCTTATAGGTTCGCGAGAAAATCAATAGCCTATGAATTTAGGCAAGGCCTGCATTAACATTCGCATTATCTGCGAAAAGTGCAAAATGCACACCCATTCTTCTGTATTGGATTGCTCACGAAGTTCTAATCACACTGATATCACATGCATATCACCTGACAGAGCACGATCTCAGCTTTCCGATGATATTAAACACTAGTTGCTGTAATAAACAGTTCGCGAGAAAATCAACCTGAATTTACATGAAATGTAATCGTTTTTATTCCATCTCCACAACATTCGGTAAAATATCTCAAGCTCTTCGTTCAACCTACACGTGGCAAACCATATCAAAACAAATAGCAGACCACCAACTACGAGGCTATAAAGCATTTATTTGTACAATAAGCCATTCCCGAGTAATCCAGCTTTTAAATTGCAGGCAGCACATACACAGGTCTCCAACTTCGCTCTGTATGTAATAGCACCCTACAATAATCACTGCATGCATATTGTGCTCTTCTTGTTTGTTTTTTTGAACGTTTATTTAAACCACATAGAATCAACGCATTGCTTCCACATATTTCTATGCATTATGCCTATTTTAGACTAGCCGAATATCATTACTGAAGCCTAATTACTCTCACGTTCTCTTAAAGTGACAGGCACGCAATGACATTAAAGATAAATGTAAAATGTGAGTCAAAATAAACAAAATCTATATGAAATAGTCAACTTAGGCTAATATAACTAATTACGCATAGGCTAGCCTATCATAATGTAAACTTAATATGAATTTCAAAATGTTTGAAATACAAACAAAGCCACCTTTTCACGGAGTGTGTTGGGGGAAGAATATGCCTTGTAATGTCTTTGATCTCCACTGGTGTGGTGGTGGGACTCCCAAATCAAATCAAGAAAGTATCAAAATTCTTAACTTATTATCAGTATCAAAACAATTGTGACACACTAATAGTCTTATGTATTTGTCATTGACTATGTCTCCTGGCTGATGCATGATAGATAGATAGATAGATAGAATGGCTACAGATCATCTATGATTCTGTATACCTATTATTGTATTGAATGTGAGTTGTATCAGTCACAACGCCACTACAAATGATATTGGGAAACCCATACATTTATTCACCTGGTTTAACAACTACTACATTGTTTAGTCTAGAGCCTAGACTATGGGCCCTGTGAGTCTGCCAAGTGGCTATGCGCTAAAAGATCGTGCTTTTTTTGTTGCCACCCCAAATAAGCCAAATGCCCCCCCAAAGATTGCATCCTGGTAACCCCTCTGACAGGAAGTTGTCCCTCACATAACCAAAGATTGAACAGTTGGTTAGTGACGGCGACCACTCCTCGCCATTTCGGTCTAGCACTATCAGCACACCAGAATAGGAAATGATGAAGGCTAAGGTTCTCTGCAAGATGGCGCAACGTTCACACCGGTGCGTGGTGCACCTGACCACCAGGTTATCCTGGCCAGCGTGGCACCTCGCACACCTAGGCTTGGCCAAAATGTTCACGCCCACAACAGGTCCCCGGACAACCTCTTCATTTCCTACAGAAACCAGCCTCAACACAGCAGGCTGACCAACCTCTGTCGTTGTCGCCACCAACGTGGACGGGGTGGCGGTGAGCACAGTCCGGTCTCCCATCTTTCTTGTGGTAAGAGTTTGAAAACGGTACGACCTCCCTTCCTGCACGAAAAGGATGAGCCTATCCCATACAGTCAATGATGTCTGTCCTGTTGTGTCGCAAACTTCAAAGACCTGCAACTCGCAGGACACTTGGGCCACAGTCAACTCAGCAGTGCTGGTAGGATTCCTCCTGGGAAACTCCAAATCCTCCGCCACCTGAACGCTGCTGTTACTAGACACGAGCACATCAAATCCACCAGGGTTGCCCAAGCCTGTGAAAACAAAACAAAAACAGATACAACCTGATTACGACGCAATGCTCAGATGGTTGAAAAACCACCGCACGAAAGTCAGACACATACGTACTGATGCTTTTTCTCCCACGAACCAGACGAACCGCCTGCCTGTTGTCTGCCGCTTGGAGAAACTGGTTCCTCTTCTCAGACGCAAAAACGACCACCTTGTTAAATTCAAAATTAAGTTTCAAAATATCGCACATTCTGGCGAGACGTTTTAATGGGCGACACTGCATGTACAGTAAGCGTTACTTGAGAATGGCCATTTCACTCACGCTTTGCCTGATTCACGTTCAACGTGAAATGTAGGGATGGGTATTGATAAGTTTTTATCAATATCGATGGCATTATCGATTCTGCCTATCAATCCAATTCCTTATCAATTCTCTTATCGATTCCCCAAAAAATTTAGGTGCACCCACATTTTTCATTGCATCGCCTTTAACGCCAAAAGGTCACCTTTTATCACTCTCCTTTCATATAATGTGAATGATTTTTTAACAATAAGGCGTAGAAAAAACACAAGGAATATACATATTCTTTATAAAGAATTATAAAGATGTATATATAGCCTACAGTGTATATCAGGCATGCAAACTCCTCACCTTTCGGCGAAATTCGCCGTTTTGAATCAAAAATAGGTGACTTACATGATTCGTGCAGATCCGATGAGAAAATATTTAGGGGGGGGGGTCAAGGTGAATTGAATTTACAACTGAGTTTAACAATCATGCGCAGACGCTAACGCATCTTGAGGTGTTTCCAGAGCCGCATTTAAAACGTGTCTGATCAGCAAGGGATGCGTGAATGTAGCCCTTATGCGTTTAATAAACATTAGTGGAAGCTAATTGTTGACAAAGACGCAACGAACAGAACGCGCACGCCAATATAGCCTCCCTGTTGTGAGCGCAGATAGATGCGTCTCAGGTGGAATAGTGATTCTGGACAGATGGAGGAGAGATGCCGAGGGATTTCACAGGTGGGCTAGTTGAAAATTTCAACTTCTATTAGAGAAAGACGCTGAGTGAAGCAACGGGCATAGCTAGGTTGTTTTCTTCTAATGTTATGAAAGTCAGCGAAATTAGACAAAAATGTAGACATAACTAGTTATTTTGATGAAGAATACGTGCAGTTTGAACCATCTAGATCGGCAAAAGGTGAAGCAAATAGGCAGACTTTATCAGTATATCAAAGGCTAATGTGACAGTTGAATTAAATGCTCATAAACTGGTCTGGTTTGTTTTGTCCGGAGACGTAGTTGATTGACATGCTAATGCTGTCTTTAAGAAACGTGGGCCCTGTTACTCGAAGCACACTGCGCATAGACCTTACGCAAAGCCTACGCAAAAGATCTGCAACTCAAATGATTCGCTATAGTAACGTAGCCAAAAAAAGTTGCGACTGCTTCAGACCACACGTAACGCACGTAACCGTTTGAGTGTGTGTGACTTGCGACAAGTTTCAGTTACACCCGGATCATTACGAGTTCGTAAGCCATGCGTAACGTAAATTTACATTTGATTGTCGAGTTACAGGACCCTGATCAGTAGCCTAGTCTGTGCCTACAGGTAGCCTACAGTTTAACATGTAATATGAAGACAGTTCACATAACTTTATTGGTTGGTTAAACACACTAGCACAATATAAACCACAAGTAGCCTAGGCTGCATATTAAAACATTTAAAAACAATTTGAAAAAATAAAGCCTATCTACCCTATTTTATATAATAATATTAGGCCTAGTTTGAAATAGGGTGTCTCAAGCAAGTTTATTGATTACCTGGTTTGGTCCAACAAATATTCAGACTTATAGTTTAAAGGGACACTTCACCGATTAGCAGCTTTGTATCTTTAGAAAACCAGTCATGTTTTTGAATGGTCGTGCATCATTCCCTCATTTTGCCTTGAGATGGGAGAAATACGGATTTCAGTGAAACCCATGAATAGGACTTCCTGCTTTCAATGATGTAAAATGATGATTTTTACATCATTGAAAGCAGGAAGTCCAACATTGAAATCAGTATTTCTCCCATCTCAAGGCAAAATGAAGGAATAATGCATGACCATTCAAAAACATGACTAGTTTTCTAAAGATACAAAGCTTAATGCTAATCGGTGAAGTGTCCCTGTGTCCATGACTATGAAATCATCAGAAAAGAAAGCGGGTCCGTCACACATTGGAAGATTTTTTTTTTCGTGGGGGGGGGGGGGGGTCGGAGAAAAGTCTCACCTTTTTCACCCCTGACCAGTTTGCATGCCTGGTATATAATATAATATAATTCTTTATATATTCTAATCTATACTACTGACATTTCTGATATTCATGACATTCATGACTATTCATATTACAACTCTGCCTCTTTAATTCAGCTGTCGGCTTGAAGCCTCAAATTGTAAACAAAGTAGCTAGCATAGTTGGCTAGCTTATTATAGTCTACTGGTTGGACTGTACAGTTTCCCCACGTGTGTTTAAGTTGCAAGGTAGGCTAATACTTTTTCTCCTTGGGACAGGCCCTTTTGAGTCTTAGAGTTGGAAAACATTGAGATGATCAGTCAACTTGAATGCAAGAGTTTGAATCAAATTTGTGCAGTAGCCTACGCTATGATGCTAACCGAAATTAATAATGTCGCTAGTTGTCTCTATACGTCATTGCTTTCACGATTGTGAATGTGCATGTCGAGGGGCGGGTGTCCATTGAGCGCGCACGAAAGAGGGAGAGGGAGAGAGAGCGGGCCAAGGGGGTTACTTCTATAAAGTTTGGCAAAGTTGCACGCATAGTCTACAATTAAAACTTGTGAAGGAAACGTATGCTTTCACCCGAGCAGCGTCAGGTGCACCAGTGCGACCTAGAATTATTTTCAGGCACACTCTTAAACATTTTGGGCGCATATGCACGATCTGGAGCCCTGGACCGGGCAACGTTAGCACCCCTCCGTAGGCTGTCGAACACATGACACTCTTGGAGCTTAATCCCATGCTTCACGGACAAATGTTTTAACATATTGCTGGTATTACTACCCTTACACGATAACAATACTGTAGCCTACTGGTTGCAGACCGCAGAATTTTCATCACGTTTAGTGAAATGGAGCCAGGCTTTGGATCTCTTCCTCCTCTCGGGGTTGACTTGTAGCATGAGTCGTCGCAGAGGGCGTGTAAGTAACAAAAAACTTCAGGAAAACCGGAAAAAGTCCGACGTCATGCAGGCTGAGGGAATTGTTAAGGGAATCGATAACAAAAAAGACGTACGATGTCGATGGAATTGATAAGTTAAACCCGGTTATCGATGCCCAACCCTAATACTCTCATAGTCTCATTCCAGCGTAATAATCAAGGAACACCATGAGCTGCAGCTGACAAATTGGTCATTGACTGGACTATTACGCCTGAATGAGAGTATAGTTTCATGTCAAATCAGCCTAGAAAATCACCACTGAGAGCCAGTGTAGTGATGCTAGAACATGAGTGATGTGTTCAAACAATAATAAATATACACATGACAACTTTTATAGCCCTTGAGCCGAGCCAGTTCCTATCTATGTTATTCCAATGGAGATGTAGCTTTTGTTTGCACTTCCAACAGCATGGACTACCTATTGCTGCCCATAAATCCCCGTATGTCAAAGGATCCCCTTTCATCAGAGTAGTTTCAAAGCTGGCTTACATGTTGTACTTTTAATGTAGGGTTGGACAATAGAACTTAAAATCATGATAACATTTACATTTTTAATTGCTCAGCCCTGTTTGAAAGGAAATCACTAAAATGTGAAATGCCAGTTAAACTGTTCAGTAACTTTAAAAGCGTTTAATTCACCGGACCTCTCTTTACTCTTCCCCCCGATAAGATCCTAACATCTACATTTAGTGAAGGACCCCATGGCGCTGGTGTACGAAGAGAATACTTTGATTCCTACACTCAGCACACTGTGATGCCCAAGTTTCCCCGACCAGCCACGGCTCCCAGTAGGCAGAAGTACCCAGAGGTGGAAGTAGAGCAAATCTCCAACACTTATTCAGACACCAGCCCTGACACTAGGACCAATGGGAAACCATCCATCAAAAGAAAGGTCCTCAGGTATGGCAGTGCCATGAAAGGGCGTTGTTCAAGTCTGAAAATAAAACTTCTGTAATGTACTGTATAATAAGAATAATGTAATCTTAACTTATACATTCACCATCTCTAACCGAGCGTCTTTTCTCCACAGAAAAACTAGGGGCCAGCCACGTGTCTGTGATGAATCAACTCATAGTGAAGATTCAGGTAAAAATAAATAAAACACTCTAAGTGACACTAAAATACAGTTAGAAAAACAAACATATATTACCCTACACTACAGTATCCAAATCCTTTTTGGATATTACAAGGGGAATGAATGACAGGGTTATGAGAAAACAAGCATTAGCTATGGTCATTATTAAATTCTTATCATTGCTCAGTTCATGATTTAAGAACACGATGGAGCCCTTCAAGGAAATTATTTTTCTGGCCACTTCCATGTTCTGCCACAGTGTGGTGCCCTGGGCCTACTGAAATCCCTCTCACGCAGGTCAAGTAATCCTCTTAAACTCCGCACTTCCTCTACTACTAATCTGGGACAGTAGGGACAACACTATTCTCCACTTCGCTGAGGTGCCTGGAAGCGTGTTTCTCTTGGAAATGTACAAGACGTTTGATAAGCACTGGGACAGTGAGAGCGAGGAGCACAACTCCTCCGGCGACTCCTTCTGGTCCGACCACGAGAGTGAGGTAGAGGAGCGCGAACGCGATGTCGTAGAGGAGAGTGACGAAGAGCTGCGAGAGTGTTACGTGTTAGAGGAGGAATCAGGTGGAACACATCGGGACAAATCGGACCAATTAGCAGAGGACGCAAAGGCTGGCGAACACGATGGCCAGAGCCAGGGCAGGTCACAGAGCAAAGGGTGGCCTAGCCCTGAACATGAGGCACATGTGGGTGAACAGAGCGGTGATGAGGCTCAGACCAAATGTGACTGGGACAAGCCGCTTGAGGAGGAAGATCAAAGCAAGTGCACTGGTAGTGCGAAAGAGGATTATGAAAAGGACTGGAGCTACGACAGCGAGACGGAACAGGATACAACAGACACTCACGGCCATAACGGAGAAGAAACACCAGCACAGGAGACTGCTGATGAATATGAGGAGCCTGAGGGGAATGAACAGACCAAAAAGTACTGGGAATATGGGAATGAGGACGAGGGAAACGACCTGGAGGACCACGATGAGAAAGACGGAGAACAAGACTTCCCTATGAGTGCTGGAAGCCCCACTAGTGTGATAACATCTGACAGCGAGACGGAACAGGATACAACAGACACTCACGGCCATAACGGAGAAGAAACACCAGCACAGGAGACTGCTGATGAAGATGAGGAGCCTGAGGGGAATGAACAGACCAAAAAGTCCTGGGAATTTGGGAATGAGGACGAGGGAAACGACCTGGAGGACCACGATGAGAAAGACGGAGAGCAAGACTACCCTATGAGTGCTGGAAGCCCCACTAGTGTGATAACATCTGGGTATGGCACCTACAGGCCAGACTCTCCCAGAGACAACCCCGAGGGGGAGGGCTACCATGACGACTGCACCCTGAGCGACCCTGAGGATGACAGTGAAGCCCTGTTTGATGCACAATACTATGTGGACAACTACAATTTGTCCATTAATGATCATGAATATTCCAACCATGTGATGCTTACTGATGACAAGCCAAACAGCCCACTCCTTCCTGAGCGTCGTGACAACCATGCTGATGATGATGACCATGAATGTATGAACTTGTATGTTGTCAATGAGGGCCTGGTTACACAGAGTGATGCAGATGATTCTGAAGAGCTAGATAAGGCTGTTGGAGGCGAGTCACAATACAGAGATGGAGAAGTTTATGAATTGAAGGAGCAAAGCCCAAGGGGATATCACACAGCATCAGAAGTAAAGAATGTTCCAGAACGTCGTGAAAATGACTTCAGCTCACTCTGTGAAAGTTACGAGCATCCCTTTAATTTGAGGCGCAACAAAGACAAATACTACCAAAAGAGAACGTTGGATGTGAAGTTCAGTGACCACAAGAAGACGAGACAAAAGAAACGTGAGCGTCTAACGTGAAAAGTCTAAATTCAATCTTCAGCTCTGATAAATTTCAGTGACTGAAATGCCTACACTGCCCAGGACAGTTGATCAGATGCTGTAAGCATTTTTACTGAGGCTCATGTGTAACTGGCTGTGATTGTTCTGTTTCAGGGGGCGTAAGTGGCCTGGAGGAATGTCTCGACAGATTACAGATGTCTGGAACACACAGACACCCGGACTCGGAGTTAGAAAGTGAAGAGCTGGACAGTCAGAGTTCTGTAGAACTACCCAGTGCCTTTCAGGCCTATCTCAAAGGCATGGTGAGTATAGCAGCATTCAGCTCATTGACTGCAGTGTAGTGCACATGGCATTGGGAGTACTCACAGGCTGACATGACATCCACTATTTTGGCAACACGCACTGTTCAGCTGGATGTGCTGTACAACCTCATATTTCAATGTTGATTTCTTCTTTTATTTACTATGGATTTACAGGCTATAGGTCAGACACTGTTTCTTCACCTACATACTACACATTTTCTTCTATTTCAAAGCTAACTTTGATTCTTCTGTTTCACCCAGGTGAGATCACGAAGTGAGAATGACATTCGACCCCGTCCAAAATCATGTAAGTGCTTTTCTTTATACACGTCTTCATTTGCTTGGAAGCTGCCACAAAATGATGAACGTATGCAAAATACCCCATTTGATTTCTCTCACAGTTATCAGACCCTTGATGGATCACCCTCACACCAGGAACCTGAAGAAAACTGATCCTGTAGCAAAGTAGGATGGGCTGTTAAGCATCATCTTTTTTCTCATCAAAAATCAAAAAGTTCATGAGTGCTGAATGGTGTGGTAATTCTGCCTTGACTTCCCCAGGTATTTCCAGTACAAGCAAGAGTGGGACGCCTTTAAAGCACCTGGCGAAAAGGACCGCAGAGCACTACAGTGGGCCATCAGGGTATGAATAGTAATGCACAAATGTTTCTTTTTTTTTTTGGCAAGAATGTACGTCATATTGAATGTAATTTGTCATCCTCTTGTCCACAGGAACAACTTATGTACCAGCCTCCTCCTGTAAGTTTCTCGGCCTGCTCTGTTTATATTTCCTTGGGGAATCGGGAAGTGTTGTTTTCAAATATTTGCAGAGGTTATTTTATAGGCAGTTTTACATGTGTGACCCTGCAACGCGAAACCAGTCATTACGGTAAAATTTTCAAAATTACGTTATTGGGCTCATGTGAACGGCCACAAACTTAAGCTTTCCAACGATATGTATATCGAGGGTATTACACAAACTATCGCTAAGCTAACCGCATCCAAAGTTGACATGGTTCTCCTGTCACGATATGCCAGAAGAGGAGAAATCACCTTTTTAAGCAGCTCGTGGATAACTGGAATGACTGCAAATGTGTTGAATCTTCGCCGGCTTTAACAGTCGAGACGTATGTTTTTCCGTGAAATGAGTTCACGATATGAAACTGTATACCGTCGAATTATGCGAAAACGTGAAATTCAACATTTTAACCCGGAAGTTTGTTTATTGTGGATTTTCTCAAAATAACCGTGTGCAAAGCGACTGATTTCGCTTTGAATGGTCACATTTGTGTTTTCACCATAATCTGGTTATGTAAAGGAGTTCAAAAGTCATACCACAGATGTACCACTGGAAAGGTTGAATCGAATACTATTAATTGATGTAAGCACTGTGCTCTAACTTAATGGCATGCTGCAAAGAAGAAATGTGTTGGTTGTAAATTCATATATATATATATATATATATATATATATATATATTATTTGAGCATGTAATGTATACAACAGATGTCAGATATGGAAAATGAAGGGTATGACCTGACTAGCTCCACCTTCTCTCCTACAGCCTCGGCCTCAGAAAGTACTCGTCCCCAACACATATGTAGTTCCAACGGACAAGAAGAGATCTGCCCTCCGCTGGGAGATTCGCCACGATTTAGCCAATGGCATCATCCCAACCAAAATGGCCTTCCCATGACTAAGAGCCACCTTTATGACTTGCCTTCATTTTTTTAACCCTTTGACATTGTCAATGCATCTTTTGTTATTTATTTGTGACTGAGTGTTCTGAAATAAGCCCCTTGAATCACGGATTTTTATTAAATAAACATTTTTAATTAAACCTCATTGCAACCTTATTGACATTTATGGCAGGTCTGAGTAAGGGAGTTTGAAGGGATATATTGGTGAGTAACGTGTGTCATGCCAAAGCAGCTTCTTTTCTAAAAACTTCACCGCTTCCAGAGTGAGGACCAACGTTTCATGTTTCAGCATGCTATGGACATTTAGACCTGTAAAAGACAAGATTTAAAAAGAGGTTTTGTCAGAAGACTGAATGACATTTCAATTTTTTATTTTTTTTGGGGTCACTAAGGCCTTTAATGGTGGAACATTGAATAGGGGCTGTACTTATATACAAAATTGTATTGAGTTGTATCAACACAAATGACTTGTGATTGTATTGCCAGTAAGGGGTAAGTCTTGGAGATAAGCAACAGTGTGCATGTTTAAAAGCTGTAGTGTACACAGACAGTGTCCAGCCCTTCTAAACAATGAAAGGAATGTGTTCTATACTTAGTTCTGTCTGGGAGTTCATATGTCTCTCCAGCATAATATTTAGATTCTAACTACAACCCCTGGCAAAAAATATGGAATCACCAGTCTTGGAGGATGTTAATCCAGTTGTTTATTTTTTTAGAAAAAAGCCAGATCACAGACATGACACAAAACTAAGTTCATTTGAAATGGCAACTTTCTGGCTTTAGGAAACATTAAAGGAAATCAAGAAAAAAACTAATTAATCAGTAACAGTTGCTTGTTTTAAGAGGGGGGAAAAATATGGAATCACTCAATTCCAAGGAAAAAAATATGGAATCATGAAAAACAAATTGACAAAAGAACACTTCAACGCACCACTAGTACTTTGTTGCACCACCTCTGGCTTTTATAACAGCTTACAGTCTCTGAGGCATGGACTTAATGAGTGACAATCAGTACTCTTCATCAATCTGGCTCCAACTTTCTCTGATTCCAGTTGCCAGATCAGTTTTGCAGGTTTGAGCCTTGGGATGCACCATTTTCTTCAAATTCTACTACAGATTTTCAATTGGATTGAGCATTATCGAAGATGTAACGATCGCCGTCTCCCCAATGCCTTTACCTGACATGCAGAACCCATATCATCAATGACTGAGGAAATGTGCATGTTTTCTTCAGGCAGTTGTCTTCATAAATCTCATTGGAATGTGGATATAACTAGATGAAAGTCATATTCAGTGATGAATCGCGTTTCTGCAATGGGCAAGGTGATGATGCTGGAACTTTTGTTTGGTGCCATTTCAATGAGATTAATGAAGACAACTGCCTGAAAAAAATAAGGTCATTGATGATATGGGGCTGCATGTCAGGTAAAGGCATTGGGGAGATGGCGATCGTTACATCTTCAATAATGCTTATATTATTATTTATTATATAAAGTTTATATTGACATTTTGGACACTTTTCTTATCCAATCAATTGAAAGGATGTTTGGGGATGATTGCATCATTTTTCAAGATGATTATGCATCTTGTCATAGAGCAAAAACTGTTGAATTCCTTGAAGAAAGACACATAAGGTCAATGTCATGGCCTGCAAATAGTCTGGATCTCAATCCAATTGAAAATCTGTAGTACAATTAAAGAAAATGGTGCATCCCAATAGCCTGGCAAGCCAAACTACACAGAAATGTATAGTCTGGGGTCGGACCATTCACAGAGTTGAAGCCTGTGGGTGGGATGAACAGTTGTCTTTCAAACTGCCTCTGCACGTAATAGGCCAGCATTTGTGACCAATCGTAGCCGGTCGGCAAAACGGCAACAGGGCTGTCAAGTTTCAGAAAATTGCAAGCGACAGTTTTAAGCGACAGTGAGATGCGTTCGTCGAACATTTTTTTGACTGTCTGTCACACTCAAAGCGTGACACTTGGCAGCTCCGATTAGAGTCGCTTTTTCAAGTGTGAACTTACCAAGACAGAGGCAAATAGATGTTACACAGCTCTGCAACAAGTATAGGACAATGATAGATGTAGCAGCCTTAACGTTAACTTGGAAACTCAAAGAGAAACAGCGAATCAACAGTGAAGAAAATCTAGCGAGCAGGAGAACGTTTTAAATCTAATTATCGGAGTCGGCGCTGTTGTGTGTGAAAGATAAGTTAGATGCCAAGACCCGCCTTTCGTTGCTTCTGATTTGTTTATTGCGTGATGCCTTCGGGCTCAAGGACTCCGTACACAGATAGAGCGTTCTGATTGGCCAGGCTGAACTCGAGCCTGGCGCAGGCTTGTCCTCAACGGTGCGACCCTAGACCATCCCGCTAGGCAAAAATATTTTTGGCCGCTAGGGTGCGTCTAGATTTCTAGGCTAGCATCCCAAGGCTTCAACCTGCAAAACTGATCTGGCAACTGGAATCAGAGAAAGTTGGAGCCAGATTGATGAAGAGTACTGATTGTCACTCATTAAGTCCATGCCTCAGAGACTGTAAGCTGTTATAAAAGCCAGAGGTGGTGCAACAAAGTACTAGTGGTGCTTGAAGTGTTCTTTTGTCAATTTGTTTTTCATGATTCCATATTTTTTTCCTTGGAATTGAGTGATTCCATATTTGTTTCCCCTCTGGCTAGTCTAAAACAAGCAACTGTTACTGATTAACTATTTTTTTTCTTGATTTCCTTTAATGTTTCCTAAAGCCAGAAAGTTGCCATTTCAAATGAACTTAGTTTTGTGTCATGTCTGTGATCTGGCTTTTTTCTAAAAAATTAAACAACTGGATTAACATCCTCCAAGACTGGTGATTCCATATTTTTTGCCAGGGGTTGTATAGTCCTACAATACTTCAGGTGTGTCAATGTTTTAGTGTGTGTAGTGATGATTCACAGTAAAGTGTTGGAAGGGAATGGAAATTATCACACTAATTTGACAGATCCCAGTTTGAATGTACCGGTTACCCAGCAGCACTGATCGATCAAACTTACCTATTGCTGGAATGATATTGATCTTTTTGAGGTCTGCTGTAGCCTGCAAGATGTTTTCTGGCAATTCCTCACCGCTGTAGAACAGTAAATCAGTTCATTCTTCCTCACAGCTTTTACATTTTACACAACCAAGAATGATGTCCCAGAGTAGATACTCACACGTCTACAATTAAGACAGAATCGCCCCAGTGTCTGTGTGCTGCGAGATCCACAATGTATTGAGAGTCAGGAGTCGGAATCTCTAGACTGTCAACAACTCTGAGGTAATCCTGAGAACAGAGGCAGTAACCATCATAACATGTTCATCCGAATGAATCTCTGAGCCAACACCAAATGTATGCTCGTACCTGTGTGAATTTAGAGCTGAGAGCGATCTTTAGTCCTTGCACACGGACTTTCATGGGCAACATGTAGTAGTAGCTTGTGGGTCCCCTGGGGCCGTGCACTACACCACCTACAAGGACAGACATAGGACATTTGAATTGTTTGTTTTTATGCATGACAGACAGCAGACAAGAAAGGGATTCACAACACCAAACAATTCTAAAAGCAGTCCAGCAATACAGTTTTTCAACTCTAGAAGTCACTATGCAACAAAACATAACTGTCATACAAAAAAATGTATGCGTCTCAGCAGCCGCAAACAAAATGTAAAGTTTCAATATATAAACGAGAGTGATTGTTATTGTAGAACTTTAAATACTGTGTTTAAAAGGATACAATCCATATTGAAGCACAATGCACACTAGAAACAACCACACAGATTTCACCAAATATTGGAAGACAGCAGATGGATAGATCACTCATTCAATATTCTGTAAGAATTGTAAAGCACTAAGAGAAACAGGGGTGCATGGACTTAAAACATGTAGGAAGGTGTGTAGCATGCAGATGAAACTTAGTCATACTTGCTTTAAGTGATTATGTATTATGTGTTGACAGGTGCAGAAGTAATGATATGGTCTCCTTCATAGATGAGCCTCATACCTCCTCTCCAGATAGGTGATCTGATGCTGCCGTGACGAGCACGCCCACTGCCCTTTTGGTTCCATGGTTTCCGACCTCCACCACGAACCTCACTTCTAACCTTGGTACTGGCATGGCTCTGGGAACAATAAATCATGTTTGCCTCAATACACTGGAAGATGCCCTGCAGACTTCCCTTATTACATTATGACTGAACCTGTATTTGATGATTATAGTCTGGCTACTGCAGGACCTATTCGTGGCTTTCATCCGGTCCCTTTCCACAGATGTGTGAAATCAAGCACCAAGATTATGAATGAAGACTGCATGGTGCTTGATTAATACACCTGTGAAAAGGGACCTGATGAAACCCACGAATAGCTACAGAGTAGAAAATCCACTCACAACTCTTTTGAAGTTTTTTTGCCAGATCTCAACTTGGTGGAGGATGTCGATCCTAATTTGTTTGACACAAAGGACAAAACGTGTGTTAGACTTCAATTACAAGGGCACCTCTGCGATTCACAAACACGTACAAAACCCAGAACCCACCTGGCTGGAACAGCAAACACGTCTGGGTGGAGGTCCACAAGACCTAAAGGTTTAAAATCACGACTTGCTAATGACTCCACCCAAGTTTGTTTGGGGGCGAGGTGTGCAGCAATGTCCTCCGTACACCTGTGCAGCACAGGGAGGTCCTCGTTTACAGGTAGCGCACGTTCTGAAATTGGTCGAAAATAACGGTCAGTGAAATTGACAAATACAAGTCATGACATACAACTGCTACCATTACACAAAATCCCTGCTCAACATGTCCGTAAGAAATACCAGGTTACTTACTGGCGCGGGGAACGTCAACGAGATTGGAAGGGATTCGTAGATTGGATGGCAGTCCACTTTCCGTTCCAACCGATGACATGAACTGATGATGGTACAATGAAAATGTTGAGTAAGTATCATTGGAGAATTTCTAATATAAGTATCATTTAATATAGCTTAACGTTACATCATAACGTAAATATACAAAACAAATCCGCCCGAAAAGTAAGAATACCATCACTCTTCACCATAAGGAATGCATAGCATTGAGCAATATTATTCAAGCAGGGTAGAAACACATGCTAACTTGCATGGCAACTTTGCATTTTCCACGGCTAGTTTACACTGCATAATAACACAAGGTTTTTGTCTTACCCGGTGGCCTACGTTTCTGACACATTTTCCAAAAGTTATGCGCAACATGCTTGATTGCTTTATATATTAATTCCAGAAATATTTGAGTCTAACCAAACAACGACATAGCATCACATTTTCATTTCTGTTCCAGAAGGTCGAGGACTGTCGCTTGAAAATTACGTAGAATCAACCAGCCTTGTCTGCCCCCTGCCGTTGTGGATGTAGTCTAGGCCATCCACGTTCAAAGAAGTGTAACCTTTACAAACATTGGCTGTCAGTAAAACAGTGTATTTAGGCCTACTTTTGTTGTCCATAAACTCCAAGGCCCATGAATCCAATGCAGAAAAAAATAACTGCTGGGGAAATATATTTTAATTTATTTCTTATCACTAGTTGGTCAGAGGAGAAAAGGGATGGCATAGCTGGGACACTTAATTATGGATCAGAAATGTCTTGGATCTGGAGTCAACTAAACAAGAGGGATTGAATTTTGAGAAAGCACTGATTCAGTTGACATAAAGGCATGCTGAAAAACGGAGTGCTAGTTATGTCATGGAAGTAAATGAATCTATCAATCTCTCACCCATGTGTGGTCCTATAGAGGCTGGATACAGTCATCTGGTTATGAATGGAGGTGGAGTTGAGCACCTCTGCTGATGCCATTGTGGATTGTTGTGATGAAGGAATGGCTCAGTCAGTAAATGGCATTTCCCCATTTACGGATATTTCAACAGCTCCATTGTTTTCTTTGCCACAAAACAATGTATCCCATAAACACATAGGCCTTGTCTTTTCATAGAAATGTTCATGTCCAATGCTTTTTGGAAATGTGCAAAAGCATGCATATTTTTGGATAATTATAAAAACATGCAGTTTGTGGCCCCCTAAATATAATTCCCTGTTACACCTAGGCGACAATAATCCATGATCACATTAATTTCTATTGTCTATAGATAAAAACCTACACAAAGCTGGAGACAATCACAATACACACAGTGAACAGAACTAAACAACACAAAAATGTTGCCTTTTGAATATTTTCAAACATTAACTTATTTTGTATTTCACCCTGCATTACATTATGTTTTGTTTCATCCTTTCATCTGAGTTTTGGCAGGTCGGGGAAGTGTAATTATTAGACTCTATTAGGTGAGGCCTAAAAGTCCTACCATGGCACTCCTGTGGCAGGCAGTATTTTTCGAGTCAGATGCGTTAGCATTACGTAAACAGTTCATTGCTGCAATGGTCCCATTTCAACACATGGGGCAGTAGTGCTGTCCTAAAAGCAAACAAAGCCCCATGGAAAATACCAGAAAATGCTCTGATTCGTAGTTAGAGTACGCCTTTCGACTGAACAGCCAATCAGAAATTTTGAAGACAGTCCTATTCAGTTGCGTTGCTGGGTAGACGACACAAAAACAACAGTAATTTGGAAGGTACACATTTACTTGGAGTTCGACGCAGTAGCAGGTCAGTGATTTTTTTCTTACAATATTAGACCTGGAAAAGACATCATTTATATGTATTGATGCAAGCAAAAGCTAGATTTATTTTACAGCGGATTTAAAGGTCTCCACAGAAGGAGTCGTTGGGATGACGCGCTGTTTATGTTTATGCTGTGGCTGTGTTTTTGTTGCACGTCCGAGTTAATGCTGCAGCGAAGCTATCGAGCAAAATAACAACAGCCTCCGCCGCTTTCACAGCACGTATATAAATATAGAAGCGACATAAAATGTAGGTGTGATTAGGGCTCCAGTGTCAAGCAATAATAACATTGTTGGCTACATGCTAATGCTAACATTGCCTTGTAACTAGACGATGCAGGTCAACCCTGACTGACGCTCATTCATCAGAAAAGATTTCAGCCAGCAGAAAGCTGGTAAACGTTAAATAAGTTATGTAGCTCGATTGCAGAACGTTTTGCAGGATAAAAAAACTTGAACTTATTTTGACTTCGCGTTTTGTTAGGAATGTTTGGGTAGAAGCTATCCCTTTAAGTTTCTCCTCGCATTGTGTGTGTTTCAGGTGCAGAGTTACTAACGTTACTTGATTTAACGTTTTCGCTGAAATTATTTCCTCAAACTATGGCAACTGAATGCGAGGCATGGCTGAATGCTAATCCCGTTGGTAAGTTAACCGTTAGTTACAGTTTTGAGATAACATGTCAGTGTAGCATGGCTTACACCATGTCAGACTAAACACCAAAACCTGAATAGCCTGCCATTTCCCAATATTGTACATAATGTAGTAATGTTTATGAGTTAGTGATGCAGGATCTGGCAAGATGTATGAGAAAATGTACTGTAGTCTCGACAAGTTCTCTGTGAACTTTTACCTCAGCATACATGAACAAACACAATATATTTAAACTTGCATTGATTTCTACTTAAATTCAATAATTTAATGTAATATATCATTGTGGAAATGTTTCCATTGTTGATGTATTATTTAGGATTCCTACACTTGGAGATCCCACACTTTTGTTAGAGTTTGAGCATTGAAGTGAGTGCAGTTGGTGTAATATGTCTTGTAACTATCACCCCACAGAGGCCGATGATCTGAGCGACTCCTTTATATCTGGTGATGAGGAAAAAGGACACACCAGAAAAATTGATAATGAGATCAATGGCAACTGGATCTCAGCCCCGACTTCAAGCATCCAAGAGGCCAGACTGAAGGCTAAGGCCAAACGGCGCCTGAGGAAGAACTCCTCCCGAGACTCTGGCCGCGGGGACTCGTTGAGTGACAACAGCGATGGAGTCCGAGTGCACACCGCACCCCCCACCAGCCCAAAGAGCAAACTGATGGACAGAAAATCTCGCTTGGGCAAAGGAAGGGGACTACCTAAGAAAGGTATCTGCAACACTACAATGCAAAATCACTGGCACATCTTTTAGAAATGGATTTGTGTTCATCACAGAAGTGTTTACCCACTTGGTCCACTCATTTCCTGTGACGTCCAGATCTGTCTGTGGCCTCCTTCTCCAGTGGTCCGCTGTAAACCAATTAGCGCCTACACAAATGGCAAGGTTAATGTGTGTTACTCACACCAAGTTAAAACAATCCCTTTTATCTTCTTGAGGCCTGGCTCTTACTGCCTGAAATTTTCCACTCCAGTCTGTCGCAAAAACAGATAAAGGTGTTGTTGTGGAAGTGCTGAGGAAATGTTCATGTTAAATGCAGTGCCAGAAAAAAGCTGTTTACTTAACCCTGTTTCAATGTATCAGAAAAGAGCTCGGCGCTTGTTAATCCCTTATCTGTTTGCCCCTATCAACAAAGCAGTTAGATAGTCTTATTTTATGATCGCCCAAGATAAGAATGTGAGTCAATAGTGCAATCTGTTGTCTTTTGTGACTGACTGCACTGCCTAATCCTTGTGGAAATGATGCAGGCTTGAGACAGATCTCTTGTCAGTTTTGTGATCGTTCAAGCCGTTAGACATCTATAAGGCAATGCTGCGTGGGGCTCCTGCTGCCTCTGCCCACTGACCTACATAGACGTGCTCTCATCAGTGCTGTAATAGTAGGCTGACTTAATTCCGTTGCTGTAACACAGCTCTACATCTCGCCGGTTACGTAACAAAAAATGCCATGCAGGCAGTCGAGCTCCCGCCCAGAGCAGGGGTTGTTCCGAAGTTCTTGTTTTGTAATTTTGACCAACCACGGAACATACTGTGTGGATGTGGAATCTCCCTCTGGATGAAGGGACACGATGTACCATAAGCTGCCGTGCCTCCTGCATGCAGTACTAAATATAGCTAAATATATACGTCCGTGAGTAGGGGGTGCTGTTGCTTGAGTGCTGAGAGAGGGTTTTAAAAGGTGTCAATGGTCTGCTTCTTAAATAACAAGCAATCTGTCTCCAGGTTGGAACAGATGTGGCTTTGCGTAACAATCACTCATGACCTCTCGTATGTGGGATATGCCTTTGTGAAGCAGTGCTGCTTCAGTGTACCCTGTAGGGACAATGTGTCCTGGTGCGACAAACATTTGGTTGACAGAACTTGTGAAAATCCTCTGATGTTATACGTTTCCTTTGCTTTGTGTGAATTTGTGCAATCCATTCTAGAAAACTTGTAAGGTTTGACTTTAGTGGCAAGTTCTGTGTAGTGTCTTCCAGTACACATCCTGTACCAGCTGACACACATGTGCATCCTGTGAATAGGCACCAGCAGACTGTTTCCTTCCTCCTTGCACAGTGTCTCTATGCAGCTGTATAGTGTGTTTATAAACATGGAGGCTTCTCACAGCTCTCGTGTTCAGACTGCTTGTAAATGAGTACACAGATATCGTTAGATCTTGCAAAGTTGTTTCTGGGGAGATCAACAGAAGCATGTTGTTCAGCAGGGCTTTTTCTCCCCACCATAAAGCTAAGATTGACTAATGTTAGGAACTGGCTTGTGTTCACAGGTGGTGCTGGTGGTAAAGGGGTATGGGGAACCCCAGGAGAGGTGTATGACGTTGAAGAGGTCGATGTGAAGGACCCAAATTATGACGACGATCAGGTAAGGAGATCAATATCTATTGGTAATAGTTTTTTTTATGATGTTTCTGTGTCTGTCTGCCATAACCTTGATCATTCAGAGAAATTAGGTTCTATGACATTGCTGATATTGCTGTGTCTGTCCTGATAGGCAAGCTGCGTTTATGAAACAGTTGTGCTTCCTCTGGATGAAAATTACTTTGAAAGAACAGTCACCCCAATAGTACAGGAGTATTTTGAACATGGGGACACAAATGAAGTAGCGGTAAGCATTATTTTGAAATTACATTCATGTCTTGATGTTTTGGTGTGCTGTTGTTTAGATTTCTACAAACATGTTGCTTCGTTCATGAATTCCTGTTATGTAGTCTGATGGTGTGTTTGTGATTTCAGTTCTATGAGTTTCAGTTAGGTAGGCGCATAACAGTAGGAAAGAGTAAAGTGTGGTCTGATGATTTGTAAAGAGTTTTATTTTAGCGGGTGTGGTTAAATATATGTGGTTGGGCAGTGAGCGTAAATAATGATTAGTCCTTGATTTTGTTATGACTGGCAATTCAGTGAAAAGTGAGCTTGTTATGGCTGGTTTTAGGTTCTTGTTGGCCACACCTGCAATAGGTGGCATCAGAGTGTGATGCCGGCATACTTGTGCTGCGATTACTCTATAGGTGCCCCTCATGCAGCGTTTATACGTCCTCCCTCGCTCCTCGGGCCTCGATCCTCACTGATCTACATAAAGAATGATGAGGGGGAAACAATGGGATAGTCTATCCAGTGTTAGTTATAGATCAGTGGGAACGCTCCTCGAGGATCGAGCATCGAGGATCGAGGAGGCATGTTGAGAGGCACCCAATGTGCAGTCACCCCCATGCGCTAACCGCTAACCCCTCTCCGCTCCTCCCCACGTCCGTCCCCCACAGGAGCTGCTGCGTGAGCTGAACCTGGGCTCCATGCGCAGTGGCGTGCCCATGCTGGCCGTGTCCCTGGCCCTGGAGGCCAAAGCCAGTCACCGGGAGCTCACGTCGCGGCTGCTCAGTGACCTGTGCGGGAAGGTGCTGAGCCGCGCCGACGTAGAGGGGTCCTTCGACAAGCTGCTTCGAGAGCTGCCGGACCTGGTGCTGGACACACCTGGCGCTCCGCAGGTAAAGCATGTTTGCTGCTCGTGTTGTTGTGCTGGAGAGTGTGCGGGGGTGTGTCTCTGGGTGCTAGAGACAACGGTGTCTCTTCAGGTCAGATGGTGCTCTATGACAAGGGTCATGCGCTAGCACAGATAAAAACAGAAACAGCTGATACACAAGCGAATGTGAAAGTATCACCAGGGTGGAAATGAGTGAGCCGTCACCTCTGTGCTCTGGCTGTGGTCAGCAGGGGAAGAGCGCTGCGGTCGGGGCCTGCTGAGAGCAGCTCTGATGAGCAGAGTGATGTATTTCAGCGCTTCCCTTTCAGCTGCTGCGAACACGCCATCTCTCACCATTGTGTTTGTATCTGCAAAAGAGCCAGCTCAGCGTAGGAAGTGGAAACACTGCCTGCCTCTCTCTCCTCCCCTCACTCTCAATCTGCCCCCTCTCACTCTCAATCTGCCCCCTCTCACTCTCAATCTGCCCCCTCTCACCTTCACTCTCTGCTCCCCATCCATCCATCCATACGTGGCTAGTCTACAGTATGTCTGAGTAGAAGCACGGAAACCACCCAGTCCCTCTGTTTGTCTGTCTGTCAGTCTCTTCTTTTGTTCTTGTCTCTTTGAATAACAGTCTGACCGTAGAGTGTAGATCACAATGGTATAAGGGCTTTGTTCTTCCCAGAACCGCAAGGCCAGCGGTTTGTGTGCGTTTGAGTCATGCTATGAGCCAGAAACCCCTTTACACAATGTAGGCCGGGCAACCAATGGTGAATATAATGTTGTGTCTCTTTCTCTCAGTTTCTCTTCCTGTTCCAAACAAGTTCCACTGTACAGGTGGAATTTATCTTAAATGTTGGTACTTTTTTGGACAGTCTGCAACAGCCTTTCATTTCCTCTCCCATACAAGCTGCATTCTTTCATAACATTTCCCTGTGGCTATTACAGTCCCACACAATTATATTACCATGAATTCCAGGCCATATATGGGTTGTGCTTTTTTCAATGCTCTCTGGGCGGAGTGTAGATGAAAGTCGAGCATTCTCCGGAAAGGAGACTCCCATGCAATGAGATGGTTAAGATTGGCATCCTCCTGGATCAAGATTACACAAGTCAATTCCAATGTTTGTTTTTTTTCCCTTCCAGCTGGTGGGCCAGTTTATTGCACGGGCTGTAGCTGATGACATTTTGTCCAAAACCTACATTGAGAGCTACAAAGGGAAAGTGGACTGTGAACATGCAAGGTAGGTGGATACTGGTCATCAGTGTTTGAAATCCAAACGGAACAGTTTGTACTCCTTCTCATTCTACTAAGGAGCTTGTTGTGAGCTGTAGTGCTACACAAACGTTCAGTATGCCAGACCTCCAATAATGCTGTACGGCAGCTTTCCTGATGCGCCGCCCTTAAAGTAAACACTGGAATGTGTATGTCTGTTTTGATCAACAGGGCAGCACTAGACCGTGCAGTTGTACTTCTGAAAATGAACAGAGGAGGGCTACGCATCGACAACCTGTGGGGGACTGGGGGTGGCCAGAGACCTGTCAATCAGCTAATCAAAGAGGTTAGACCAGAGAGGGTTAAAGCGGAGCGAGAGGCGCAAACGTTCCATCATTTCCGCGTTCCGTCTTCACAAGGGGGAGGGGGGCTAAATCCCCCTTTAAGCAGACCTGCTAACATTCGAAATGCACTGCTTGTGTGGGTTGCCGATCTGACAGAGATCGATATCCCACTATGACGTCTTTGCAACACGCCCCTTTAAGCAGACCGGAACTGTTCGAATTTTGCTTCCATAGAGATGCATTACGTTGCTCTATCTTGTCAATAATTAAGGATCTTTGGTTAGACCCTGCGTTCTCTGAGCACAGAGTCACAACCCCTATTCTTTCAGTATCCTAGTCCTCATCCAATATGCCAGGACTGTTCCTTATACTTCATTTCTGATCCCAACACTAGCATATTAATAACAATAGCTGTTATGCATCAGTTCATAACATACAGAATGAAACAACATACATATATTCCCTATTGACCCAGAAGGCATAACAGCATTGAGACAAATGCACAGTACTGTATGTTATCTAAAATCTACAAGTCTGTGAACAAACAGATGTCACTGAGCTTATCTGTGTATAAATGTTGCCTGAAACCTTGATTGAAAACTAAGTAAGATGTCCATGTTGCGTAGGTCAATCTCCTGCTGAAAGAGTACCTCCTGTCTGGGGACACAGTAGAGGCAGAGCGCTGTCTAAAGGAGCTTGAAGTTCCACATTTCCATCATGAGTTCGTCTATGAGGTAACTAATACTTTTACATTTCTGGACCGCAGAATCCATGTTTTATGTATTTGTTAGATCTAGATAATTTTTTTTTCTCCTCGATAAAACTTTGTCATGTCCTGTCTTCAATTAGGCTATAGTCATGGTGTTGGAGTCCAAAGGGGACAGAGCATTACAAATGATTCTGCAGCTTCTAAAATCTTTGTGGAAGTCAACGGTCATCACAGTCGATCAGATGAGAAGGGTAAGGTGCCATGACTGCCATCTAGTGGTATATTTGAATAAATATTTAAATACTTGATGATGTCATCGTATGATGGTAGCTTATAGAATTATATGCACTGAAGAACCATTTCTTACCATTACCAGAATAAATGTGCAAATGTATGGAAAAACTTCTAAGCGAGATGATCAACACAAAACTAGCTTTGAGGTGTTGCTTGGGAATGGGATCCAATTCCACATTAGTGTGTATCTGAATTGTCAGACCTTGCATTAGATATTTTTTTCAAAAGCTGCCAAGTTATAAGTTAATTATTTAATCCATTTTTTTCCTATAGGGATTTGAAAGGATTTACATGGATATTGCTGAAATCAACATTGATGTTCCCAGTGCATACTCACTCTTGGAGCAGTTTGTTGACAAAAGTTTCAATGCTGGAATAATAGACAAAAAACGTAGAGACCTCTGTCCATGTCGGTAAGAACTGTCAATTCAATTTAATTCTGTTTCATTTATCTCCATAGTCTAATGTTAATGACGCATCTGGAGAAGAATCTCAATATTAGTTGTAGACATTCATGCTGTTTCAAATTGAACTATAATGCTGTATCTACTCTCTTTGACAGAGGACGGAAACGTTTCATCAGTGAGGGAGATGGTGGACATCTCAAATTTGAAATATACTGAGGAACTTGCAGCAGCTGTCATTTTAGCAGCTTTAAAAAAAACAAAAAAAAACTGGAGCTACTTTTTAAAAATCTTCATATTTTTGTCATAATCTAGGTACAACCCCTTCTCTTCCTGTCAAGTAAAGAATGTAACCTTTTTAAAACGACAGGGTTTAAAAAAAAAAAAGAAGCAAAAAACAGGCACTTTTTGAAAACCGAAGGAGTTAATTATGTACAGTAGATGTAGTCACCTTGTTAAGGTGCTTGGATATAAGCTAACCCAGAAAGTGCCACACCTGGTTTTGACAGTCATTCCATGTTTTGTACTCTTGAGTTCACTGCCACTCCTTTACTGTAGTCAGCAGTCTTTGTAAGGTCAGTTGTTTGTTTGAAAAGCTTTATATAAGTGGGCATGTTGGTCTGAGCCCCGCTGCTATTTGTATGCCATTGCCTGAGTTGTTTTTTTGTTTTTGTTTTCCCCTTCGGTCATACAAAACATCATTACTAAAAGATAAAGATGGCACTGTAGAGCAATGGAAAAAATGTATAATTTCACATAAGGGTATCAAGAACGTTTATTTTTATATTTCATAACACTTGGGTGTGAAATGTACCAAAAATTGCTCTGTGGTATGTCTTTAAAGTTATTAAAAACAAATGGAGAAAACCACAATATGTCAATGCTTTTTATAAAAATGTTTAAGAAATTGTTTTCAATTCAATACCTGACACGCAACAGCATCACATATTCTGACTTCGATTTTGTCTTCATCAAATGTAATGCATCCACTGATGTGTCACAGGCAAAAAAGTGCAATATGTGACGTTTATGCAGAATATGCACCATCAAACTCTGGACATTGAAGAAAAACAAAACAATACTAGAACAAATCAAAATGCACAGTAAACAGTTTCCATCCTTAGTGTGATCAGGCAATGCCGTGGACCATTAGTGGAAATAACACAGGAAATGTATGTAGTAGTAGATTAATATTACATTAAGAAACTACAACTGTGTTCAAATATTAGCTGGTGATGGAGAAGCATCCTACTTTTCCCAATCAAGCCTTACTGAGCCTTCTCTTGATCCTTTAAGGCCATTTCCTGCTGTTTGATCACTTCTTGTGCCTCCTGTTGCATCTTCTCCAGCTTTTCCAGAGTGACTGATTTCAGAGGAAGCAGTTTAGGTTTGCACAGCACCAGGGTGGGAACATCTTCCATGGACAGCTGCCCTAATAGGTAGTATGAAATATGGAGGTAGACACAACACACATGGGTTACTAGCTTTCCTTTTGACCTTCAAGGACTAATAATTGACTATATCAGTCAATGGGGGTTTTCAGACTAGCAGCTGACACAATATAAGTTTTTCCTGTTATTGAAAAAATACATCATATGTTATGAGGAGCTCTGGGAGTCGACCAATTTGGAATCTGCCCAATTACAACAATGCTAATAATCCAATAAAACAACTAAGATACAACTCTCCACTTTCGCTTACCTTGCTTAGGAAGGACTTCCCGAAATATTGACTTCACTTCAGGCATGATGTTCAGGCTACCCAACTTTAGCTGATCTGCAAAGAGAACGTTGATGTTAGTTTGACAGCTTACTTTTCTCATCCCTGTTGATCATCCTCAATAGATACTGTAGGCGTATTTTAGATACATACTCTCTAATAGCTAACGTTAGCCTATTTATCAATCAAAGCTAAAGCGCTTAAGCTTGTTTACAGTTGCTAGGCAGTTGCATCGTTAGCTCTTGCATTAGCAAACTAACGTTGCCTTTCTGTTCCGACAAACAAAACCACAAACCGACCACGCCAAGAGTGAATTACTTTAGTATACAACTGCAGAGATGCTGTGCATCGAATAAACGTCTATTTGTGTGTCTACAGACCTGTGATACAAAAACACACTTCAGCTCACAGATTACAGCTCCGTGAAATTTTTGTCAGACTGCTTCTTCTCTCTGGTAGCACCGAATTGAACACAGCCATGCTGCCGCCTAGAGGATACGACGCGAATTTTCTTGGTGTATGAATGGTCCGAGCATTGCATTTCTGTGGTTTGTGCATTTATTTATTTATCTATATATATTTTTCAAAACGATACAAATTTCGAGATCAGGTCATCCATTTGATTTTCGATACATTTAATGAGAATTTATTCAAAATGCTTATGCAAGCAAGCGGCAATGACGGACCCATGCACCATTTGGCTGTTGGAATCCTGCAATCTGATTGGCTGTTGGAATCCTTGTCTGTGGGAGTCTTGCAGTCTGATTGGCTCTCAGAATCCTGCAATAGGATTGGCTCCCTAAATCCTGAAATCTGATTAGCTGTTGGAACCCTGCATTCTGATTGGCTCCAAGAATCCTGCATTCTGATTGACTGTATAGGAATCCTGCATTCTTATTGGCTGTTAACCTTGCAAAAAAAGACATTCTATCAGGGCAAGATATAGAGAACCAGAGTGGTAGATAAAACAGAGTGGCGACACTCCCATAGAACTCGACAGCAAAAATGAAAATGGCAGCGCTTCAGGCTATTTCCTTGTTATGGGACTTTTGGAACTATTTACAGCCAATCTCTTGGTCAGAAGTCAATGAGTTAATTGATTACACCTTCCAGCATCCAGAAGTACATCCCACCCTCCTGCGATTCAGCCATTCAGCACAGGTTTTTTGGAACTTTTGATCGTGTGGCGGCAACATCAAAGAGTGTCGCAAGTCTCTCTTTCTATGGCTCTGGAGAGAACCAATGACGGTAGACATTTTTCCACTTTCAAGTCTCTTCTCAATCCACTTTGCAAAATTTTTAGTTGAAAAAGCTGCTAAAATAAATGCTCATTTTGATAAGCCTCTAAGTAGGGCTTTGCCCTGAGTTGGCATGATGCCATCATTTGACTCTTTCTATCCTCTTGATGAAGGTTTCTCTGCTCCAGCAGAGAAGTCGCCCAACAACATGCCCTTATTTGGATCCTTTAGTAAAGAAAAGTACACTTAATCCAACTGATGTAAAGATCTTTACAATTTTGTAGAAAGTGGTCTTCAAGCAAGTCTGTGACTTCCTGTATCAGAACAACCTGTGTTGTAGTAGACTCTCTGGCTTCAAGAGTGGTCATTCTGCTGAAACTGCTCAATGTGAAGCATTGAGAGTAAATCCTCTGTTCAGTCATCAATATATATATATTTTTTATCTTTCTACGCTGTCTGAGCTGGAGATTTCTTGGAAAGCTGTTAACTGGATCGCATCCTACCTTAAAGTGTATTCTTTCAGCGTAGGCATGGCAGCTATCAAAGTATCATGACCTCACCACAGGTGTGCCTCAGGGATCAGCATTATGCCCCTACTTCCATCTAAGGACTCTACCATTTCTTATTGGATTTCTGCATGCCTTAGTGTCTCCATGCAGCGAAACACCTCATGAATTCCGTGTTGTCGATTTGCCCTGAAGTTTGTGTGACTTATGAACCACATCCATCACATCCATCACCACATCCCATCTGTATTGATACCCCAATGTTCGTCCAGAAACATTTTAATCAGCTGTGTTAGCATCCATGGTTGGTCAGACTCAACAAACACAAACATGCAATGATCACAGCCCTGCACTTATTGGACCAGAAGAACTGGGAGCGGTGGATTTTTGCAACATGATCAAAAACAATGATTGAATATGATCAAAAACATCTTGCCGACTGCAGATTTACATTTAAGTTAAACAACTCTGTTTTTGCGTGCTTCAACAAAATCGATCTCGTTTCGCCCAATCAGCTGCAAATTTCGCCTCTATTCCACCTCAATGAGGGCAAAGCGAAATTCATGTCAATGGAAACGCATTAAGAATATTTCAATCTTGATAAAAGATTGCCACCTTCAGCTTTATCTAAAAAAATGAGCTCTTTGTGTTTCCAAATAAAACAGCTATTCCCCAACAGATTCATGCTGCGTTCCAATGCAATGAGACGTGGGACTTATCCTACCTGAAGTGTACTAGCTCGCACTTTAAAGCATTCCATGTAATTGAAGTGGAATGTATAAAAGATGGATGCTCTGAACATTGGTTGATACATAGCGGTCTTCTAAATGAAACATCTTCACCAACTGTTCTGGAGCCGTAAAAGCGCTGCATATCACTATGTAAGGTAACTGGGTATACTTTTGGTCATATAGTATTTTGATTGTAACAGATAATAATGACAACATTTCTTGCCATACTATGAATGACAAGTTGTGTTTAAATTGCAGTGTCTAAAACAACCCTACACGCAGAGAAGTAAAGTTTATAGCCTACTCGTCCTCCAAACTTCATTTTGGTGAGGTCGGGGTAGGTCGAACTCCCCCGACTTCGTTGGAGGTTCCACTTCGACAGGCATTCCAGTGCTCTTCTCTGAGTTGGAGGTAGGATAAGTCCCACGTCCCATTGCACTGGAACGCAGCATAACATCCATCTTAACTCATTTTTACTGACCCCAACTAGATTGGCACGTAATTTGGGTGCCATAATTGATGACCAATTCAACTTCATGCAAAATCATGTCTGTTAGTCCTTTACAACATTAGGAAGATCAGACCTTATCTGACACAAGATTCCACAACTTCTCTACATGCCATGGTTATCTCCAAACTGAACTTTTGTCATTCACAGTTAGCTACAGTACGCCTGGTCTTCAATCACCCTTGCACCGAACAAAGTGAATCAACCTGTTCTGCTCAGCTACCTCATATCATGTGCACTCCAATCTTACAGTTACACAATATTGTAATTAACACATCATCTTTGCCTTGTACTGCCTTGCACTATATTATTTAATCTTAAACCTCATACTGAAACTGCACTAAATCCCACTCTCTCTTCATTGGTTACATGTCATACTGAAACTGCACTAAATCCCACTCTCTCTTCATTGGTTACATGTCGGCAGTCCGACATCCTGCCAGTCCGACATCCCTTTCGTCCGACATATATTGCATCCTGCGTCTTGCCTGTGCCTGTTGGGGTGTCCACGACCATGGAAGCCTTGACAGGGACAACAAGGCCACCCATCTATTTATTTGTAAATGTACATACTGTATTTATTCCTTTATTCTTATACATAATGTACTGCTCTTAGTCTTCTTACTGTTTTGTGATGTTATGTCATTGTTGAGTGTTGTACTTGAGTGCAAAGATTAACCGGAGTCAAATTCCTTGTTTGTTACGCAAACCTGGCCAATAAAGCGGATTCTGATTCTCCTTGCTACTCTTCATTGACTCCCCATACTATAGTGGCCAGAATAAAATGTAAACATATCACCCAATTGGCCTATAGGACACTTACTAGATCTGCTCCCAATTCCATTCTATGATCCAACTTTACTACCACCCACTGTGGTCTTCTGATGGGCGTCTGTTGTGTTGACCAGCCTTAGGTCAAATTCAAGACACATGGTCCCTCGTTGGTGGACTGTTGCCTATTGCTCTCCATTCCAATAGTTTTGGGTCTGGGTTCTGCATACTTAGTCTTATGCAGGTATAATGAATTATACTTAATTAATTAACTGGTTCTTATGAGTTATAGTTTGTTATACAAATATAGTGCATAATATGGTAATATGTTAGTATTTGTTTATTTTCATTAGGCTACAGTATTCATCATTGATATTGCATATTAACATTATTGTTAATATCACTATTTCCTTAATGTAGTCTTACCAACATCTTCATTGTTTACTGTTCATTTTTAACTGCTGTGTTGTTTATTTGTATGTCACTTTGGAAAAAGGTGTCTGCTAATCATATACTATAACCATAATCATGGGGGGTGCTGGAGTGCCTGGGCCATACCCGGGGCCAAGCCATTTTCCCTGAGTGCTTTCTGTGACTAGCCTACTGTTTCAGACATTTTTCGAACATGGGAACCACCTCAAAAAAAGACTGTGCAATACAATAATCTAAATTACTAACAGAGAATTGGGCTTTGTACCTTCAGTGCTACATCCTGCACCTCCAGTGCTAGGGCCCCAATCATGAAATTGTGTGCATTTTAGAGTAGGCCTATCTATGTTGTCTAAATGCCTTGAAATGACTGTCCAGAATGAATGCTATGAGTATGAGTAACTATGATTTTTGGCACGATACTAGTGCTTTAAACATATTCTTTTACGCCAGTAGGATGCATTTCTCTCCACCTCGCCCTTTTTCTCTGTCGCCTATCCAAAGGAAACACCTTTTCTGTTGGAGAAAGTCTCGTGATACAAGGGTAATACGAATTTGTGACGCAATCTGATGTTAGGGGAGGGGATTGCTCTGCCTCAACTGTATAGAAAAGGAGGAGGAAACAAGGATGGCGGAGTCACACCTCTGAAGGTAAAACACTTATATTATTACGTACCTTTAGGAGAACCTTTATAACCAGTGTTGATTTCGCATGAGTTTCAATGAAAGCACCCCTTGTCCTGCGCGTAAGGTGGTGGGACTTTTCACTGTCTTCTACCGGTAGGGTGAGATGCACTCTTTTGTTCAGCTTCGGAATGGCCGCTGTGTGGAGAATGTGTTTCTTTTTTCTCGTCATAGTCAGTAAGGAAAGAAGGGCGCCACACGAACCTACTTAGCTGATGGTATTCGCCTTTGCCTTACAATGATGAAAAAGTAAACATTAAGGCATTCTTTGTTCAATAAAGCCCTGCCATTATCACGTCGTCAGTTTAACAGTACATGATTGCGCACGACAAGCAGGGGCTGTGTTCTTGCTGCGGCTTGTCTCCCCCGTAAAGCTCGCAATGGTTGGAATGGTGTTTCACAGATGACAGCTGTTCATGGAAGGCCTTGGCTAGCAAGCAGAATTCGTAGCTAACGTTAGCTATCGCTGTAATCGTGGCTGTTTGGTGGTGAAATCAGGAAGACTACCTCAATTCATTACAGAACATTGTTCAACAAAACAAAATTATGGCGACTTTATGCTGTTTTTGCATCGTCAAGCATCAATTGCCAATAGTGAAATGTTCCTGCCCATTTGTATTTTGTACAGGAAAGGAGCTGTTTAGCTTAGGTTTTTATCTTCGTTAGCTTTCTGTTGGTGAAGGCTAACGGGGGTTGGTATGAAGCTAACTGTCGATAGTTGAACTGCTACGTAGTCTATGCACAACTACGTCGATTTTTGAATAATATTTTGAGGAGACTAATGATAGATTGCCACATTCTATCCTGAAATTGAACCTTCATGCAACGCGATTGACAGAGTAGGGTAACGTTACTTCTGGGGTAGCTAGTTTCTGGAAAGTAGCTCATTTAGCAGTTTGTTGAGCCAAGCTATGTAACGTCAGCTACTTTTTGCTGGCAATTGAACGTTAGCACGTTTGCTAACATAGCCTGCAATGCATACATTCACCAATATTAAGGTTAGTTCTACTAAGAGCGGACATAATACAGATTTAAGAAGTGAACCAACT
Source organism: Sardina pilchardus (assembly GCF_963854185.1). NCBI lineage: Eukaryota > Metazoa > Chordata > Actinopteri > Clupeiformes > Clupeidae > Sardina > Sardina pilchardus. The sequence continues at coordinate 50,138,940 of NC_084994.1, forward strand.
TGGTAGTTTAATGACAGTTTACCTCAACATGGTTGCTAGCTAACATAAGTAATTTCCGAGGATTGGTCACTGCTAATGTTGGATAGCAAATGTAGGCTAACTTCCTGCCCTATACAAGGTGGAGATTCTTTTCACGTTTGGTTTCTGTCCTTGGGTTTGTCTCATTTACACTGTTGCAAGATAATGTATTTCCCTTGTGTGTGCTAATCCATTGATTGGAGAGGTTTTGATAGAGGGCATAGTCTACTGATCAGTCCACAAGATATCTGGTAAATGTTGTCATCACATGCAAAAATGGAAGGTTGAGATCTTCTGTCGACAAAATGGACCATGGGTTTATTCAAAAGTAAACTGTTCCACTTTATTACCGAAATATGTTTTCAACAACACCAAATGTGATCTGGATGCTGACTGGTCAGACCTGTCAAAATGGCTAAGCCCAGCCAGTTCAAAGATTGTGGTACAAATAGATAAACAGTCTGTTGTAATATACTGTAGGCCGAAGGAGTCTGGCGTTGAGGCTCCTTGAATAAACTTTACTGGAATGTTTAACCTCATACCTTGTGCCTTGGCTGTCTTGTAGTTCCAGTCAAATGCTACACAATGCACGGTGCACCGCCCATCTCCATATTAGGGCCATTTTGTCAGACAGATCTGTTGAATTAAGCTATTTTCTGTTGGTTAACACTACTCAGCTTTGTCTTTTCAGAAGTTCTGTCAGCAAAATACAGCCCTTACAAGAGGAAAGCTATGAATTGGAAATGCTGGGTTGGTATGAGAATATTTAAGTAGGCTAGCTTTTATGTGGTAGTGGTGATGAAGTAAAGGCAGAAACTCACTGAGTTGACCTCTGATCTTCTGTGCTATTCCACAGTAATCGCCCACATCATCACCTCACTGTTCTCAAGTAGGCTAGGGCCTGAATTATTTTGGTTGGCTGTGGGTAAACAGTGATTCTACGTGTGGATATAGTGTCTAATAAGAACAATTTTGAGAATATCAGCATTCTATTGGTTTAGTAAAGTATATTTGGGCGAAACAGGGAACTTTGTTCCTAAAAGTCTATATGAGCTATGGAGGTATTGTGTAACTTTGTTTGGCAACTGATTTGGTAATGTTTGTCTCCTTTTGATTCTGTTTAAGTCAAGTTGGTTTGTAGGCCTAGACAAGACGTGTTTTGGTGCTGAAGGACCAAAGGCAAACTAGTTGCTGTCTACAAGCAGATGCTTTGCCTTGTGGATAGTATATGAACCCAACCAATAAATTACACTGTCATCTTGATTCATCTAATCAGAAAGCATGACGAGTCAGGCCTTAATACTCAGCATGAGCAAATCCACATGCCCGGATGGTGGCCTCTCCCGGTCAGGCCATGGGCTTGCTGTACATTGCTAAGATAATTCACAAAGTCATGATGTTTAATGCCCCACAGCATATTGGATTTGTGAAATTCTTTGAGCCTGACTGACTGAGTAGGATCCAGGTTATAGAAGTCAGCAACTGAACACAACCAGCAGTGACCAGAAGTCATTTCAGTGTTGGAGTCGATTTAGATATTTTGACCAACTGACGGCTGAGTTAAGGAGGTACAACTCATTGCTTAATTTACTTTTTCTTTGGGCTTGTGACGGGAAGTTGACGACGTTAGTTGAATCACCTAATGAGTGAATTTGAATTCCATGATTAAGCCACCAAAAGCAGAGCCAACCTTTTTTGGACGTAATGTGATGAATTACTGCTGCTTGTGATGGCAGTCAAGAGCTGCTGATTCCAAAGACATTGATTTGAAAGGCATGGATTCTTCGCCGTGTGATTGAGCAGAATGTTTGTGGTAGGAGGTTGGTACGGCCCATATGTACCAGACGCAGTCATGATGTGGTTTGGGGTCGTTCCCCCCCCCCCCCCCCCAATGGTGGAGTGAGCATGATTGTACACAATGTGCAGTCACCTCCCACAGTGTTTACCAAGGGCCGTCATGTAGAACCACTCGGGTTGAACACCCCGGGCCCACAGTGGGCAGTGCCCAGCGCTGCCCTCTTAAATATCCCTTTGTCATTTTAAATGGGCTTGAGCCCTTTCGCCATAAAGGTCTCATGACCTGTGGGGAGCCTGAGCTTTGAAGAAGGCTGGCCTGCTGAAACAGAGGCTTTACTCCCAGCAGCTTTGGCCTTTCAGCCACTCTGATCTGACGCCAACGCACGCTCAGCTCCGCTCCCGCCGCCCTGCCCTGCCCTGTCCCGGCCACGCACGCACGCACCGCATTCCGGCTCCACCCGCTCCTCCACGCGTTAATGTACACAATTTGCTCTCCGATGGCACGCCTCCCGTCCGCCGTGTTTGTGTTACTGAGGCACGCCGTGGATTTATGTGTTTGTTTGATTTGCCGGGGCTGTTCCCAGGAGCTCCGACCACTGGGCCTTGTAGCTTAACCTGTTGATTGCTGTGGCTGCGCGGGCTCCTTGTGCTCCGTGTCCCACAGGGCAGGGGTGCCCCTCATGCGGGAACATGAATGATGAATGTGAAATCACCGCATACTAGGCCTAGTGATGCAAGACCACTTGTTTTATGGTGTTTATGATGGGAGTCCTTTTTACTACTACTTTTAACTGTTGTGAAAGAGCACTAATAGTGCTTGTCCATGAATTGCTCTTAGACCAGTGGTCCTTACTGAAATTATGATATGGCCATCCATCATTCTACAGGCCTGTATGTATCACCCATTTGCATGAGAATATTGATGCATATAATTTATGCTAATTTTCATTGACTGTATACAATGTGAGTGTATTTCTGCCTGCTTTATAGTGGTGACTGTACATTACTGACGGTTAAAGCAGAATTGTCCTCTCTCGTCTCTTTACCAGCACATGCAAAAGATGCCTCTGGTGACCTTTCTCGTATGAACTCTGTTGAACTGGGTGGAGGGATCGTACTGCCATTCAGACAAGCATGTGGCTGGAGCAGCCCACTGCACTTCCGCTCCATCTGAAGCTCCTCGCTCCGGTGGTGCTTTAAACCCCCCCTCTCCCACACCCCCCCTCCTCCCCAACACGGGACCAGCTCTCCCTCCATCGCTCTCTCGATGTCTACACAGGTATGTCTGAAGGCCTGCGCGTATGAGAACCTCTCCCTTTGGTCCAGCACCAGTCTAACTGTCCTGTAACAGACCCAACGTGAGCACAAGAGACAGACTCTGGGCTCCCATGAGCAAGAGGGCAGCAGGGGTGCCGTCACCATGAGCAGTACTTTAGGCAAAGACAAAGACTCGAAGGAGAAGGACCCCAAAGGTCCCTCCTCTGGGAAAGAAAGGGAAAAGGAGCCCAAGGGCCTGGGGGGCTTCAGCAAAGACGGCAAGGAGAGCAAGACCAAAGGGAAAGATGCCAAAGACGGGAAGAAGGATGCCGGCGGGACGCCTTCATCCGTGGCCTTCTCTGTGAAAAACACCATCGTGCGGCCCAACCCCGCCACGGGCACCCGCAAGAAGTCCAGCAACGCCGAGGTGATCAAAGAGCTGAACAAGTGCCGCGAGGAGAATTCCATGCGCCTGGACCTGTCCAAACGCTCCATCCACCTGTTGCCCAATTCCATCAAGGAGCTGACGCAGCTGACCGAACTTTACCTGTACAGCAACAAGCTGCAGAGCCTGCCGCCCGAGCTGGGCTGCCTGTCCGGCCTGGTGACGCTGGCCCTGAGCGAGAACTCGCTCACCAGCCTGCCCGACTCGCTGGACGGCCTGAAGAAGCTGAAGATGCTGGACCTGCGGCACAACAAGCTGCGGGAGATCCCGCCGGTGGTGTACCGCGTCGGCTCGCTCACCACGCTCTACCTGCGCTTCAACCGCATCACCACGGTGGAGAAGGACATCCGCAACCTGTCCAAACTCACCATGCTGAGTATCCGCGAGAACAAAATCAAGCAGCTGCCCGCCGAGATCGGTAAGTGAGCGAGCGAGTGAGTGAGTGAGTAAGTGAGCGAGTGAGTGAGCGAGCGAGTGAGTGAGTGAGCGAGCTCCTCTGTGGTGTGATGGCTCTGTCTGTTCTTGCACTCCCCATCTCAATACTCCTACACAGCTCCATCGCGCTCCTCTGCTTTGCTTTATTTTTTTTTTTGCTAAATGCTGATTTTTGTCGTGATGGATAAGTAATATGGTGGAAATGGCCTTCACGCTGTTTTACACATCTTGATCTCTGTAAAACTGGGCTGGGCTAGACTAGACTTTTGAGGTTTTGGAGACTGGAAAGAGCTGATAAGAGTATTTCTGTGTGTATGTGTAGGCACATTGCTGTGAGAAATGCATAAAGGGGAACTGTGTTTGACCTCAAAAAGCAGAATGAAAATGAGGAAGAGCTGGAGCCTTTTTAAAGTGTCTGCTTTAAGGTGGTGGATGTGTTTGTTTACAGAATATTGGCTCTCTGGCTCTGCTCTCAGCGTTCTCATTACACATGTGGACATTTTGGGCTAGTCGTCGTATGAAAACATGTATTTTCAGTGGCGTGGTAGATTTGAGTTCTCTTGGTTATTGGTAATGGGTGTTTCTTCCTCCTCAGGGGAACTGTGTAACCTCATCACGCTGGACGTAGCGCATAACCAGCTGGAACACCTACCTAAAGAGATTGGTAATTGCACACAGATCACTAACCTTGATTTACAGCACAACGAGCTACTGGACCTCCCTGAGACAATAGGTAAGAGGCCAATTATTGCATTTCCAAGTCACAATGTTGAACTACGACTTCATCAACTTTGAAACTGTTTTCTTCCCAGATTTAAGTGAATTGAAACTGTACTTTTGTCCTCTGTTGTTGCAGGCAATCTGTCAAGCATAAATCGCTTGGGTTTGCGGTACAATAGGCTGTCAGCAATCCCTAGGTCATTAGCCAAGTGCAGAGAGCTGGAGGAGCTGAACCTTGAAAACAACAACATCTCAGTGTTACCAGAGGTGAGTGGCCAGATGTTGCCAATGGCCCAGCGACAGAGCGGTTCTCTACCCAAGTAGAGGATCACATTACATTAGATTAGGTCATTAGTATCAGATTAGATCATAATTCTGTAGAACACTTAGGGCCAGTTTCCTGTATGCCTAGTCCTAGACTATGTTTTTTCCCCTCTCAGTGGAAACCTCCATTGAAGTTCACTCTTAGTGCAGGGTTTAGCCAATGTATGAGAAACTGTCCCTTAAACTTTGTAAGACAGCAAAATGCATTACACACTTCATCAGGGTCATGGGTTCAAACCCGGGGGGTTACTATTTTGCAAATCACACGCAGATGCGAACGCATCTTGAAGTGTTGTCAGAGCCTCATTAAGAACTCTCTGATCCAGCAACGCATGCGTGGATATACAGTGGCCCCTATGCGGTTGTTAGACATTAGTGGAAGCTGATGCAACGGGAATAGAACGCTTGTGTCCGTTATAGCTGCCCTGGGTGAGCGCAGAAAGATGCGTCTGAAATGTCAACTGGAATAGTGATGAACCCAGCGAGGAGAGGTGCCTAGAGGTGCCTAGGTGCCACGTGATTTTGCAAGTTCTTTGCCAAGGATGATACTTTTGTGTTTGTGTGTGTCATCTCTCATGGCATTGTTCTGCACTTGACAGGGGCTTCTCTCTAGCCTGGTGAACCTGACAAGCCTGACTCTGGCAAGGAATTGCTTCCAGTCGTACCCAGTGGGAGGACCATCGCAGTTCTCCACCATCTACTCGCTCAACATGGAGCACAACCGCATCAACAAGATCCCCTTCGGCATCTTCTCAAGGGCCAGAGTGCTGAGCAAGCTGAACATGAAGGTGTGTGTGTGTGTGTGTGTGTGTGTGGGCGGGCGTGGGCTTGCCACCTCAGAACACACAGCTAAACACGTGTCCTAGTTTAGGGATGGGATAGATTAGATCTAGCTAAAGACACCATGTTGCGTGTCAATAATATACCTGTTTATGATCAGTTGATGGGATCAGTATGGTTATTAGGTGTTGAATAAGTGATGAGTTTAGGTCCTATTAAACTATTTATTCAATATTCTGTATATTTGGTGGTGAAGTCCTTATTAACACTGACTTGTTTATCTTGCTTTCAGGACAACCAGTTAACTTCCCTCCCTCTTGACTTTGGAACCTGGACAAGTATGGTTGAGCTGAACCTGGCCACCAACCAACTGACCAAGATCCCGGAGGACATCTGTGGCCTTGTGTCTTTGGAGGTAGTTTGGGTTTTACTTCATCCCTTTGATGACACGTGTGTACACAGCTGTACAAAAATTCTAAGGTATATTTTAGCATATGTCTTCTCAACATGGCCCCTGGCTTATTAACACATTGGCCCAATCCCAATGTCCGGGCTCACAGAATCACGGACTTTGATGCGTATTCTCGTGAAATTCGTAAGGGCTTGTCAAATTTCAACGGGTGTGAGGGCTTGAGTACACACTTACCGAGCCCTTTCCGTGAGTATGTATCGGTGCAGACTTCACCGAAGGGAAGTACCCACAGTTCAAAGTGTTGTGACGTTTACAGCTGAGACCATAGGAAAATCTGGAAATTACAAAGGTAAACAACAGCACGACACACGTGCATGGTGCAAATGTCAGCAACGTCTTTGTTAAACGTCGCCATGGTACATGTGATCTCGTGAAGTGCTGTCCCAATCCCAAATACCTATCTGAGCCCATGTGGCCTCACACACTCACACACTTAGCACCTGAGATCAATTAAGTAGTCCTCAGGGCTCACGTTGGGATTCAGCCATTATGTCAAACTAGTGCAGGGCCCGTTCAAACATGAACCCGTTCTTGTAGAAAACCTGTAGCCCAATTACATCCCCGCAGGTATGTCTGCTTTGAAAAAGGAGGGGCATCTAACTAAGCATTCAATAGTGAATACTGAATATTATATTATAATAGCCTATATTTAATTATAGTAGCCTATATTAATGTGCAGTAAGCAGAATTTGGGCATGGCTGCATGTTACAGATCAAAATGACTGTTCTTTTGAGTTAAGGTTATATGTTTATTGTGAAGTTTATTGAATAACTTCCTGATGGAGAAGACAATGATGCATCACCGTATGACATTTGCAGCGATGTGACTCAACAATCTCTGGTTGCATATAAGTGACATCACGCTCTGTCTGCCACTCATTGTCTGTAGCTGATCAAAATGACATAAGCCTAAAGCTTTGATGTAAGCCTATTTAATAACTAAATAATATAGAAGACAAACCATTTTGTAGAAAGATGAGATTTGCAACGATGTGACTCAACAGTCTTTGGTAGCATAAGTGACATGTCATTTTGTCTGCCATTAGTTGTCTAGCTGTGTCCTTAAATTCCGACCATTAGCCTATCGCTCTGTTTCAACTTGGGACCCTGCAGTCGGAATTGTTGTTTATTTATTCAAAGTCTGACGTCCAAAGTAGCCTGGGCTATTCAAAGTATCAGTTTAATGCACATCATTTTTATGTTGTTTTGAATAGCCACTGCATACCCGTGTTTCTTGGCGTGTTGCGAAATCCTCGGAATCATTTTATGCAAGTAAACTGCATACAGGGAGTCTTGATTGTTGAGGTCAGACATGATAGTCATCCAAAACTTCTTGCACCTTGACCCGTGCTGTGCTCCGATTCGTTGCTGGCAAAACTTTGCCTACCCTCTCTGTCTCTGGTCCTGCGCTGTGCTGTGTGAGGGGGAGTGGCTACAGTAGAGCGGAGAAGGCCAATATGTACGTCTTTTACTGATAATATTTAACGATATATTTTGCATTACTTAACTCAAAATAATGTCAAACTTGGCACTGCACTTACTTGTGCCCATATCAAGACACCTGCCACATTTTAAATCAACCGACCAGACCATCGGTTCAAGAGATATGCTAATAACAGACAGACAGACGTTCTTGTCATTTACAAATAGAGGTGACGCTGTCAGTATGCTCTTGAGCTGATTAAAGGGGTATACAAAAGCATGCCACCAAATCCCATAACCATATAAATGTCTATTGCAGACTGTTAGGAACTCATGAATCTTTATCAATGTTTTGGAATTGTTCTAGTAGTCACTTGCCCAGCCATTTGAGTCCTTCTGAACTTCTTTTCCACAGGTCCTTACATTGTCCAACAATCTCCTAAAGAAGCTGCCTCATGGCATCCGAAACTTGCACAAGCTCCGAGAGCTGGATCTAGAGGAGAACAAGTTAGAGTCTTTGCCCAATGAGATCGCCTACCTTAAAGATTTACAGGTATGCTACCTACACTTGGAAGTGCTTATTTAGATGTTACTTGGAAGACGTTACTCAGTTGGTAGTGATCATTGAATGTGGATTTTATTGATCACCATGGGAATGACGTGCTCTTTTGTTTATCACCCAGAAACTGGTGTTGACTAATAATCAGCTGACCACGCTGCCCCGAGGCATCGGCCACCTCACCAACCTGACCCACCTGGGCCTGGGAGAGAACCTCCTGCAGCACCTGCCAGAGGAGATTGGTGAGTACAACACACAGCCCTGATCCAGTGTGTAAAAAAAGAAAAAGTTATGTTTTGGAATCTCTCTGAGGAGTGAAAAGAGGAGGGGAGTCGTGAGCAGGTGTATCCGTAACACAGTAGTGCAGTGAACGGTGGTGATGCTGGCTCTCAGGCTTTTCTGCTCTCCGTGTCTGTCCCCTCAGGTACTCTGGAGAATCTTGAGGAGCTGTACCTGAATGACAACCCCAACTTGCACAGTCTGCCCTTCGAGCTGGCACTCTGCAGCAAGCTGTCCATCATGAGCATTGAGAACTGCCCTCTCAGCCACCTACCCCCACAGATCGTTGCCGGAGGCCCCTCCTTTATCATCCAGTTCTTGAAGATGCAGGGCCCCTATCGCGCCATGGTCTAAAGGCACCCAAACCCATGTCTGACACTGTATACCAACAACAAACAAACAACGAAAGTATCCAATAAGACCACAGAAAACAGAATGTCAAAATGGTCCTACCCAGTTCAGAGCTGTAACGCATTGCCAGTGGCATCTGTGGAAAAGAAGGCTAATTTTCCCAAGGCTGTCACCATATAGCGCAGCCTGCTTGTGAGGAAGCAGAGCCGTTTAGGTCTCCGCGCCCGACGCCCTCATCTACACCCAACAACCTTGAGAATTGACAATTCCCTTTGCCAAAATTTATGATGTACAGTAGTATGTTTTAGTTGAGCGGCTGTCATTTATGATATGAAACATATTGCCAATATATTTAACAGTAATTACAGTGGTATAATAGATGAACAAGAGTACAACTGTATGCAAAACAAAAATACTTTCATCTGTTTTATTTTTTTGCTGCTGCTGCCATAATCCATAATGTTTTCAAGTTTTCTTACCATTTTATTTTTCAGTCCCATTTTTGTAAAACCACTCCTTGACTAAAAAACTTTGTTTTAGAGTGCAGATGGATTGTTGGACTATACAGAACAAATATCAATGTTGGTGTTAAAATTTTTACATTTAAAAAAAAAAAAATTGTGCCTATCCAGTATAGTTAACTGGTTAATTTCTTAAAAATAATTGTCAATGGTTACAAAGCTATGATTATACATAAGTATAATTTATTCAGCGTTTCCTTATTGTATTTTTAATTATTGTTTCATATGTTGTTTTGTTTGTTTGTTTTTTTAATCTGTTTTCCAATATTCATTCCCTTCTTGCAGGCTGGTTCAGCAGAGTCTGCTGTTCAGAGCCAAGCAGTGTGCGCGTGAGTCACACATTGTACAAATTAAATCTTGCTCTTGTCCTAGTGAGCAACTCATTACTGCTACATTTCTGACTTCTGAGTTGATTTGACTGCAAAACCGTAGATATGGACGTTGGCCTCTTCCCGACGAGAGATGCCCAATTCAGTCGGGTTGCATATTTCAGTGCCTCTCCCAAGAGAGATGTGTAGAAGCTTTGGGGAGGAGCTAGAGAGAGAGAGAGAGAGAGAGAGAGGCTGCGAGCATCCCTGTGTTTGTTTGTTTGTATGTGGGCTGATTGTTGCTTTGAGTGCACAGTGCTCCTGATGTTTACGCCACCCACCCACCCACCCCCCCAAATCCCACCATATCTCCAGTGTTTGGCTACAGTAACACATTTGAAATTCACATTTTATTAGAGCCATCACTACAAACATATCAGCCACACAGTGAAGGAGGGTTGCAGATATATAAAGCAATTAAAGTGAGGTATGCCAAAAAAGAAAAACAATGAAGAAATGATTCCAATTCCCTGTTCTTTCTGCCCGTGTCAGTAAGTGGTTTCTAATTCAGTCAGGTTTTTCTTGTTTTGTTTTGTTTTGTTTTGTTTTAACCCTTGTGGTTAAAGCCTCAGCTGTGCATGTTGGGATCTGACGCTTCTGCAGCTTTTTACCTGTTGATTTTTTTTTGTCCCACACTGTCCCATGATGCTGCTGGTCTTATGCACTTTTTAATGATGTTGGCATCCTCCTCCTCCTCTCGTAACGATCATGATGTGTCCAGTCACAGATTACATGTCTAAGCGGGGGGGCTTTTATGTTTCCTTGTGAAGTGTTTCTTTTGTTTTGAACTTTTATGTATATTTTTATGTCAAAAAGAATATATAATTTTTTTCCTTAACAGATTCTTTTTCTTTTTTTTTTTTTTTGAGTAAAAAAAAAAGTTCTAGAGTTTAATTTTAATTTTGGGGCAGAAGTATCCTCTTGATTACAAATGTAAACTTCAACTGTATGTTGAAGTAGTCATATATGTTTATATACCTTGAGAAACCCATATCTCCTGTACTCTTAATTTTCTAAGTATTGTTATTCAGATCCCCAATATTTTAATTGTTTTGTAATTATTATTTCCCTATTTTCTAATGAGAGAATTTAAGTCTTCATTTAGTATTATATCAAGAGACTGTACATTAAAATCCCATTTTAGTTTATCAAACCAAATGTTTTGTAAAGGTGTTACAACCAGAATTTGTATTCAATAATGTTCCTTTTTTATTTTCCTTCACGGACTTTCTTTCTCTTCTTTCATCATTTCTTTTTTCTTTTCTTTTGTATTTTATTGGCAGCAGCGTTGAATGGGTTTAGAGTATGACTGGTCACTGGCTGGTTTATGTAAAGGCACTTCTTTTTCTTTCTCTAAGCCTTGTGTGGCCAGGACAGTCCACCCCGACCCCCACCCCCTACCCCTGCAAGGGGGAGAAGTTACCGATGTGACCGCTGCTTCTTATGGACCAGCAGAACCCAGTTGCTGCTTTCATGGACTTTTGGAAAACATATGCTGTAAAACATGAAAAAAAGAAACAAAACAAAAAAAACAACAAAAAAGCAAACAAATGAAGACAAAGCAAAACAACAAAAAAAAAAACGTTTCAAATTCCTACAAGACCACCAGTTATGCAGACTTGACTGAGTCTGGGACAATTCCAGTGACTGGACACAAGCAGAAAGGGTGGTCTTCGAACAGTGATCAAATCATTTGGACCTAAGAGGTTAAAAAAGGTGCGTAATTGAGCCTAAAGTTACATGACAGACTTAAAAAGCATAAAAAAAGGACATAAAACATCCACCACACACACAACCATGTAAAAAGGGCTTTCTCTGTTCCTGCTAAACAGTACACCAGAGGCATTGCATTCCTGGTTTTGTATAAAAGCTTCAAATGTACATTAGATTTTTGTGTAATTACCATTAGCTGTTCATAACAAATGGATATTATATAAAATAAATAAATGCCTTTAACGAGAACGTCAAGCAAGATGTGCATTAGGGTATGCAGTGGAGATGCTGTGTCCCATTCAACCTTATATTTCTTTTTCCTTTTTGTCATTTGTTTTTCTCCTTAAATCTATGTGCCATTGCAGTGGAGTAGTAACGCAGGCCGAGACTGGCCACGTTGGGGGGTGGGATTCAAGGGAACCTGATGTGTTCTCACTGAGGAAGCATTTATCAAAAACCAGGAATGTAATTCAATAAAAAATGTGCTTTGTTTTTAAGTTTTGAGTGGTGATGGTGATTCCTCCCAGTTCCAAACTGCTAGGTGGTGCTGTCCAGGTGATTTCCGTCTTGTGTGTCCACAGCATCAGGGTGATGGCACTCGTGGGTCAGGGGTTCCTTCTCTATAGTCTGTGATTTTAGGTAATAGAAAAATGTTAGAATCACAGTCATCTGTTCATGTCTATCCCCTCCCTGCCCCCCACCCCCACCCCCCAACCCCAAATTGTCTTGTATGTGTTTCTTTCTTGCCTTGCAATGTTGTATAGGAAACAGCATGTTATTATTTTTTTCTTTCTGGAGAAATGAAAGTGATTATATTCTGGGTCTGAGGAACGTTTGTGACTTCTTATTGGCCATTTTTATTTTGAAGATTTGGGAAAACTGAATGGTGCAGAACTGCCTAACCCCTATCCTTCTGATAAGCAGCCTTAAAAGGTATAAATGTTTTTTAGTTTTTTTTCCTTCCTCATATCTTTGGTCACCTGGTGATGGTCATCTGGTGAGCATTCTGTGCTCTGTGTTCTTTACCTTTTTGTTGTCGTTCTTTCTTGCTCTGCATACACATAGTTGATGTTTCGAGCGACCGGAGACGCGTTCTCCCTCAAAGCCAGACATGTGGGGCGTTTTTCAAATAAACATTCTTTTTGACTGCCTTACATCTGCCAAGCATTACCTTTGTCACGCCTGCTTATCAGTCACTTGACTATTTGTATTCAGTAGAGGTAGACTGTCAGTCAAGCTAAAGCCAGAACTCAGCGGTGGGTTGACCGCTCTGTGTGAAACCAAAGTGGAGACGAGGGCATCTCTGTTGGTCCCGTCCCCTGCTTTGGTGTTTGGCCTGGTCTGTGTCCTCCATCTTTCTGTCCTGTCTGCTGACCTGTGTCCACCAAACCAATACTGGACAGAATGAGCGGTTTTGTAGGTAGACCTCCTTTGTCTTAACACTGACAAAAGGACTCTTATTGTGGGTTAAATATTCAGACACAGCTACCTCTTAGTAAGTCTGCATCGCTGGGAAAGGATTTTGATATATGCCGTCGTAACAATGTGTGCTTCTTCTTGCCCAGAAAGAATTGGAAACCTGAATGGTGATACTACTCAGACCAGTGACCCCAACCCCCCCCCCCTTCATTGTGATGTACAAAATCTTCACTGAATAATATATTACGAATAGGAGGCATCAAGAAGTATGCTTTATTATTTTCAACAAAAAATCAACCAACAACAAACTTCCTTGTAATTTCTAAAATCAAGAACTCTGCAGACCCAAACTACTTGCAAAATATGGCACTTGCCAAGGCAACTGACCACGTTTATTGTTCTTCTGTTTGTAAATAAGTCTTTTAATTGTAATAAACCTATAAACATTTACAGATTGAAGATTGTGATACATGGTATCCCGTAGCAGTTTTTTGTTCTTTTCTTTCTTTTTTCTCCTTTTTGCTGTTGCACCACCTAGGCCAAACTTCACTTGTGTCATACCGCCCCCATCTGAAAATAAGTGCAGGTCTTAGATTATAACATGCTTTATTTTCACATTCTTGGTTTGTACTTATTTTATTTGAACTGCTCTGGAAAAAAGAAGCAAAATTAAGCCAAGTTTGCAGTGATTTGCACATACAGAAGGCAGTTGGACACAGTTACTAATGTTGATCACTAATGAATGTACATATTGTAAGTTGTCCAACATCCACTGAGAAGCAAAATACTGCTGTTAGGTTTTTTCTGTTCCTCTTGCCTTTGTGTTAAATTCTCCCAATCTTTTTCCAGGGCTGATCTGTCCATTTGAATGCCCAGCCAAAACTTAAATGATTCAGAGGGTCTGTTCAACTCCAAAACCATTTTCTGACATGTTCTTCTCCTTGTGCTGTGCCTTTTACAACAGAAAAGTGGGCTATTCTTTATGTTTCTTTACAGCATTGAAGAGTAATTCCTTAATGGTGTCATGAATACAACCAATCCAATCACTATAATTTTTTAAATATTTGTACCCTTGTCATGCGTGCACATTGCATTCTGGGTTTTCTTTTGACATTTTGAAGGCTGATTCGACATAGTGTGGGCTTTCTGAATATGTAATACCTGTACTTTTAAATCCAAGTAATTGTAATGTTCCGTTCATGTTACATCAATATAAAGAGATGATTGCCTTGTCTTGATTTATTAAGCAGTGTATGGATGTATCATTTGTGGATGCCGCTCAATGAGCAGCATGACTGATTCCACCTTCATCAAACCTGACCAGTTTTACACCGGCTGAAAGGATGTTATTGTTTCTTTACATATTGATTCAGAGACGACTTCAAATAAAAAATATGACAATATAAGATTCATATTACAACAAGGCAAATATTGTTTATAAAGTAATAAGACGGCTGCCAGACAGCTTGTCTGTAATTGTGAACAATAGCCTATAGCCTAATGCACAGGAGGGCTCGTCTGAACTTTCAGAGCAGAGAAATGTTTGATACATTTAAACAACAACACATAAGAGAATTCACCCAGTGGCAATAAGTAGGCCTACAAGATAGATATGAATCTGATTGTTTGAGTATAGAGCCAATTATATTGCCATCGACTAGACTGGAGAACAGAAAATGTCTCTACAAAAGTCTATGATAAAACTTGATTTAGGATCCTCGCATAATTTTTCACTGGGCATTAGAAATAATGTAGAAGTTATACAATAACCTAACGTGAAATGAATGATGTATCAAATAGGCTACTGAAGAATCAACAAATGTCTCTTTAGCTAACCTGTGCTTCCCAAAACAGTTATTTATACAGTATTTTCTCTTTTGTTTACTAGCCTACTCCAAGCTTTTCATAGCAATATGAATATCTAATGTGAGAGGCAAATTGTAACAGGCCTCTTAAAATGATCATAATCCTTCCCAAAATCACTAGACACTGGGGCTTTACGCAATTGAACTGAATGAGCTAAAACGTCTCTGCTGGTGTTTTACGGTCAGATTGTTCATATTGGGATCTTATACTACTAATGGATGAGAACGGACCCGCAAAAAAAGAAATGCGTGGGTGAGCTTGGCTGTAAGCAGCACGCGCGGTTCATTTACAAGCAGACTGCAAAATGTGGCGCACGCACCATATACTTACACATGCTTGTTTTATTGCAACAAGTAGATCATTCAACTGCCTGAGAGCGTGGTTTACTGGTGAGTTATTCTGTCTCTCAATCCTATGCTAGAACAAACGTCCTCCTCGCGAAACCCATGGCTGTCGACAGGTGTCACTATACCCACGCGCTCCACGGCAGGAGAACCCTCAGGCCGGATTGAACGCTGCAAGTTCTACCAAAACTATACAAGTAGGCTACTAAGACATGTTCTTGAAATTAACCTATATAACAAAGATAATTCAAGGGTTTTTAGTCCCACTTCAAATTATTACTTAATTTGTTGTAGGTCTATCGAGCGC
Organism: Sardina pilchardus; assembly: GCF_963854185.1. Classification (NCBI taxonomy): domain Eukaryota; kingdom Metazoa; phylum Chordata; class Actinopteri; order Clupeiformes; family Clupeidae; genus Sardina; species Sardina pilchardus. The sequence continues at coordinate 50,154,337 of NC_084994.1, forward strand.
TTCAAATGGCTTCTTTCTTCCTTGAAAATAATTGAAAATACCTGTCCAAAATAGCCAGATGTATAATCCCATATGCTGATAAATGGTCTCAGCCTACTAGTTCGTTTTAATCAATGTATTAAATTAATGCAATATATAGGCTAATGTTAATCATACTCGAACTTAAAAAAAAAAAAAAGTTAATAGGGTACATACATGTTTGTTGTTGGGTTGTAATCCTAGAAGATCCGGGTTTCAAAGGCTCTTCGCTTTTATTTCCACGTGGTTCATCAGTGGGTGCTAAGCAACACCAACTTGGAGGCTGGTGTTATAAAGCGAGGGAGTGGCAGTAGCCCAACACAGCACAAGGGGAGTGTTTCCACAGACAGCGGCACAGCAGCCTAATATGATTATTGCGCTATTAGCTCAGTGCAGGAGGCAGCCACAGATAGACTGTGGGCAACTCTGGAGGGAGGTCGCGAGAAGCTCAGGCTCATCCCTGCACTTTGAAAGCAATGCGCCATGAGAACCGTTTTGGCACACCAGTTTGTCCAGCATCGACTTTCTCGGGAATTAAGTTATTGTCAGGTTAACCTTATTTTGGAAATTCCAGTTAAACGAAGAGAGTTCGAATTGATAACGGTAAGCTTTTAACACGACTCTTCTAACTGATATTTACTTAGCCTACAACGTTTAAACGATTATAAAACTTAATTGTAACTCAATTGTACATTTAAGGGGAAAAGTTTGTTGATGGTGTCTCAGATTGTTTGCATAAAAGACAGAGAAGATGTTGCTCATTGCTATCTTTGTGTAAAAATTGCAGGGGAAAATGACTGATTCTGCCACATGTCCAGCTGACTTATGACTGAAGGCGAGTTTTATGCTTCCTGTTAATCAAACTCTGGAGTCCTTGCTAACCTGTGAGACATAATGGACCCCTTCTAATAAGGTCACACGATTTTCCCTTGGGAAGCAGAAGTCCATAATGGGGTGTGACAATGTGACTAATGGAAGTGTTCCTGGAGGCCCACCTTACAGCATCGAGCTCTCCTTACCCCTGACAGTGCTTGTGGGACTGCTAATCCTCTTGACAGTATTTGGAAATGTTCTTGTCGTCATCGCCGTGTTTACAAGCCGGGCCCTCAGAGCCCCCCAGAACTTGTTCTTGGTCTCTTTGGCGTCAGCTGACATCTTGGTGGCCACCCTCGTCATGCCATTCTCGCTGGCAAACGAACTGATGGGCTACTGGTACTTTGGCAAAGTGTGGTGTGAGATCTACCTGGCTCTGGATGTGCTCTTCTGCACCGCATCCATAGCCCACCTGTGTGCCATCAGCCTGGACCGCTACTGGTCCATCACCCAGGCCATCGAGTACAACTTGAAGCGCACGCCCCGCAGGATCAAATGCATCATCGTCATCGTGTGGGTCATCGCCGCCGTCATCTCCTTCCCGCCCTTGATCACCATGGAGAAGGAGAGCGACAAGGAAGACGGGCCCATGTGCAAGATCAACGACGACAAGTGGTACATCATCTCCTCCAGCATCGGCTCCTTCTTCGTGCCCTGCATCATCATGATCCTGGTTTACATCCGCATCTACCAGATCGCCAAAAAGAGGACCAGGGCCCCTCCGGGGGACCGCAGGAAGAAGGAGGCCTACAAGAAGGCCAATGGCATCGTGGGTACCGCTGACGGGGGCGAAGACCATAAGCCGTACCACGAGAAGCCGAATGGCCAGCAGAAGCCCGAGGAGGAAGTAGTGGTGATGGGCGAGAAGGGGGACGTCAATGGCGTGGACATGGAGGAGTCGTCGTCCTCAGACCACAAGATGAACAACCCTTGCTCTATGAAGAAGAAAAAGGCCAAAGGCAAGACCAAGCTGTGCCAGATCAAACCCGGAGACCACGTCCCCCGGCTGGAGGCCCGCCAGAGCATCAAGGGGAGCCGCTGGAAGGGCCGGCAGAACCGGGAGAAGCGCTTCACCTTCGTCCTGGCGGTGGTCATCGGGGTGTTCGTCATCTGCTGGTTCCCCTTTTTCTTCACCTACACTCTAACGGCCCTTTGTGACTCCTGCTGTGTCCCCTTCACACTGTTCAAGTTTTTCTTCTGGTTCGGTTACTGCAACAGTGCCCTGAACCCTATCATCTACACAATATTCAACAATGATTTCAGGAGGTCCTTCAAGAAAATCTTGTGCCGGGGTGACAGAAGGCGAGTGGTGTGACGAGTATGTTACTGACATTTTTATGTTTCCACTGGCTGTGCATAGATAAATGGCGTTAGTTCCCCAGTGACATGTAATCCTAATGTGTTGAAAGGCATTTTGGGAAAGACCCTGTAGGCATTGATATGTTGTGTATTATTTGAAATGTTGCCCTGTGATATGAGTCCTGAAACTATTTTTTTCAAAGCACATTTTCAATCACAATTCAAGTGGTTTTGGTGTATAGCATTTTTCTATTGTTGTGTAAATGTTTAAATCACACAGAGGCATGTTATGTACTATTGTAAGATTCAAGCTATTTTCATTGTATTAAAGTGTATTTCTCGTTATTGTCTTGAATTATGGTATTATCATTGCTTTGTTGAAGTCCAATAATTGTGTGAAAGGAAAAAACAGACAGAAAAAAACAGCAACAGCATCAGAGCACATTGTGTTCTCGTTTCATTTTAAACAGGCACAGTAGGACAACCGACCATTTGCGAGAAAAAAATATATATAAATTAGCCACTGAACAAAATTGAAAGGACATTTTTATAAATAAAATCTAATATTTAATCAGCAAGATCTTTGAAGGCATTCAGTGAAAGCCTTTCTCCTCAGATGTGTAAGATGAAAGGTCCATAGTGCTGCTCCTGCAGCTGAGGATAGACAAGCAGCAGAGCATTAAGGCTCTGCTCTAATAAACTGTATCATAAGCCAGGAAAAATCCACTCGTCTCCCACTGCAGCTTGGCCTGTTTTTGTCCTCAATACGGCACGACTCATTTAAAATCCCGGGTACTCTGGTATGCACCATTAAGCAGGGGATGTTGATCTTGTTAGACCGGAACTTGATTGACTGGTCTTTTGCTCCCAGCAAAACACACACACACACACACACACACACCTGCCTGTCTGAGATCATTATAACAGTTTTTCTTTGGTGAAATTCCACAAAAAGATTTTCAAACACGATTCCAATTTCAGCATCAAAACAAAAAAACAACAAATAATAACAACAGTCATAATAATCGTAAAGACCGTAGTACGTGAGAGTCTGTCCGTTCGCCCGAGTGATCAAACGGCTGACACTAGGTCAAGTTTTCATTGCAAACATCTCGCACCAGCCTGTGTGCATGTAGCCGCCCTGTTCTGCTCAGCTGGAATCTGAACACACAACAAGAGCGGCTGCCCGGCGAGGGAGCGCAGCACCAAAGCAGGCGTAAGGTCACCGAGCCCCCCCTAGAGATCTCTCCTCTGGGAGCAGATCAATGGCCCTCCGTGTCCATACATCAGCCTGCATTCCCCATATTAGACAACTCAATAGGAGATGATGGGATGAGCGATGAGCTCAAATCGTATTGCACCGCCTGGTCTTACTTTTATGGCTCTGCCATTAACAGGATTGGAAGGAGTGGCTGAGGGTGAGCAAGGACACAGAGGAGATATCCTAAATACACCAAACTACCACACATATTTAAAGTGTCATGGCACATGACAGTGCCTCACTAGTTTCTTAGCAAAACATCTTTAAGTATGGCAACACAATCTTTGAAGATGTGCTAATTACTTTGTTTATAAGTGGGATATATTGTAAATAAGTTATTCTCTTACAAACAAAAGACAGTTTACCTGGAAACAAAGAGATCACCTGCGAGTTTATTAGTTATTAGACCTTTAAGATTATCAGTGAATGTTTCTACACAGAGAGAATGTATCTCGAAAGTTTATTTTTTCTCTGAATAGCTGATGGTCACAGACGTCACGGTTTCTGATTTGTGGTGAAAAAAGGCTGCAGTGCAGAAGAGCACATACGTAATGCACCTCCTCTTGTGCCCTCACACATATGAAAAGAGATGCTTAGCCAAAAAGCCTCCAGATATATCTCTCCCATGCACAAACTTCTCATTTATATGCACAAGTGGGTATTCAGGCAGGCCCATAATTACGGTGAATGGCGATAATATGCGTTCCACTGTAATTATTGTCAGGTGGCACAAAACAAATTATGAGGCTTAAAGGAGGCATATTCAGAAGCGGTCCGATATCTGATAGATTACTGTTATTGTATGGAAGACTAGAATTGTTACAATAGTGCCCAACGACCAAGCAACAGTTGGAGGAAAACCTTTCAGTGTAGTGTGAACTGCG